>NW_028165943.1:0-82500 GCF_964263955.1 Coregonus lavaretus | reverse complement strand
GCGTGTGCGTGTATGCATGCATGTGTGTGTGTGTGTGGGGCTATATTCTTTCAGGAAGTCACTTGATGCGTAAGGCTACCACTCCAGAGAGAGAAGTGATTGTTTATTATACGGTAAATAAATAAACAGCCGTAGCTTGAACAAATTCAGAGGAAGAGAGACCATGTGAGACAAATGATGTGGATACATTGATTAGATGCACTCTGACATGGAAGTCTCAACCAAGTTACCTAGAAACCCAGTGCATTTTCATGGAAAACTGTATGTCGGAACGTTGAAATGTCATTGAGCCTGTTTGGAGTGACAATGCGCCATGCAGGCAAGCATAATCAAACAAAGCCCAAGTGTTAAAGAAAACAAATACTATTTGAACCAACGTCTGCTTCCTGTATGTCCTGACATATGTGTTGTACATAAGTGAAGTATGTCCTGTGTTTTGGATTTTGTGTATGTGTGTTCCAGGAGATTCAGTATGTTTCCAGAAAAATGTCAGCTAAAGGGACAATAAAGCATTCAATCAATTACAACTAGGCCTACACAGTCCTTATCACTGACATACTGTCTGTAGCTTCAGTACAGTATATTTAGTGTATCAGTCAATCACAAAATACCTCATAGTAAGAAGGATTAAGGCCTGCATGGTCTGCAGACAACATCCTAAACATATTAGCTACAGCACTGCACTGAGGCATGGGTGGGTGGGTGGGTACGTGGGTGTGAGGGGGAGTGCGTGTGTGTGTGTGTGCCTGTGTGTCGAAGACTAGAGAAACGGATGGTGGATGGTGTGAGTGCTTCCCACTCCTCAGTAAGTGATGTCACAGCCCCAGATTAAGCAAAGGGACCATATGGCAAATACTGCCTTACTGCCTGCTGGTAGCTCAGTTGGTAGAGCATGGTGCTTGCAACGTCAGGGTTGTGGGTTCATTTCCCACGGGGGGCCAGTATGAAAATGTATGCACTCACTAACTGTAAGTAGCTCTGGATAAGAGCGTCTGCTAAATGACTCAAATGTAAATGTCTGTTCTGTTACTAATCCTGCCTGCTGTCTGTTCTGCTACTAATACTGCCTTGCTGTCTGTTCTGCTACTAATACTGCCTTGCTGTCTGTTCTGCTACTAATAATGCCTGCTGTCTGTTCTGCTACTAATACTGCCTGCTGTCTGTTCTGCTACTAATACTGCCTGCTGTCTGTTCTGCTACTAATACTGTCTGCTGTCTGTTCTGCTACTAATACTGCCTTACTGCCTGCTGTCTTTTCTGCTACTAATACTGCCTTACTGCCTGCTGTCTGTTCTGCTACTAATACTGCCTGCTGTCTGTTCTGCTACTAATACTGCCTGCTGTCTGTTCTGCTACTAATACTTCCTTACTGCCTGCTGTCTGTTCTGCTACTAATACTGCATGCTGTCTGTTCTGCTACCAATACTGTCTTTGCTGTCTGTTCTGCTACTAATCCCCTGGCATCCACCTTCTTTCCTTCCTGTCATCCTGGCACCATGGATCCCTATTTCACTCACGTCAAGCTCACGTTTTGGACTAGCTAAGGACTAGCTAAGGAGCAGCTAAGGACTAGCTATGGAGCAGCTAAGGACTAGCTATGGAGCAGCTAAGGACTAGCTATGGAGCAGAGAAGATTTAAGTTTTTTTTCCTCTCTCTTTCTTTCTCTGTGTGTCTCTGTGTGTCTCTGTGTGTGTGTGTGTGTGTGTGTGTGTCTGACAGAGTGAAAGATAGACAGGCTACAAAGGAAGAGAGAGTAATCGAGAGAGTAAAGGAGAGAGAGACTCTCACTGTCTTGCTTATCTTGTAGCATTATTCAAAGAAAATCACATCTATCCATTCACATTCTAAGACACATACACAATGGCACAGTCTATCTAACTGTGGTGTATAGCCTAACATACAGTATTGCATGAGTGTAGTAGCATGACATTTAAGCCCAATTAGCCCATAATGAGATTACAACCTGCAGATATTGGCTAAAACAACCGGCTAAACATGGAATAACAGACAGAAGTTTACCTTGCTTTAGTCAATAGGCTACATAGTCCAATAGAGTCCTCTCTCTTTCTCGGACTATTCTGTCAATCATTGATTTAGTTTCCTGATTCATAGACCTATAGGCTATTAGTGGGCTGAGGGTGGTGAGGTCAGGTGTATAGAGTATAGAAATCGAATCTAAATTATATTTATATTGTATAGAGTCAATAGTCTACCTTTAGTCTCTATTGGGGCAGGGGGCATTTGAGATATTGTTAGTTTATGATAACAGGACAATATTCTAATGTCTACTCCCCGGGACCACCCATACGTAAAAATGTATGCGCACATGACTGTAAGTCGCTTTGGATAAAAGCGTCTGCTAAATGGCATATTATTATTATTATAAATACGAGAGGTATTCATAGTATTTCCTTGAAGAATGCTGTTTTTATGGTTCCTAGAATGGGCAGTATAAACATGAGAACGAAACGTTTGGATAGCTATGAGTAATAGTTGATTCAAGCTGAGAGTATAAATTCACTTCACCCTCGAGAGGGCGGGGTTGGAACGTTAGAACCTAGTCAACACTCTGGTGTGGGCAGGCTCTGTTTTAATCATACTTGTCGGTGTCCATATATGGTTCGTGATGTCATGAGCCGGAGGTTCCGTTCCTATAAAACCGATCCGACGGAATCCCCTTGAAGGAAATCTAAGCAACTACGTGGTTCAGTAGGGCGCGTTCACTTTACTCGTCTCAGACCGCCCGTATACAGTAATTGCTTATAAAATAAGACACACTTTTAGAGGCAAACATGAAAGTCTCAAGCATAGATTGCCGTCGCCTCAAGAAGATTATCAGGAAGGAAAGTGGAACCTCTCTCATTGTGGATTGTCGACCTTATTTTTCGTTCTCGAACTCTAATATCAAAGGCTCTGTCAATGCCAACCTGAACTCGGTTGTTGTCCGGAGATCCAGAGGAGGGCCGGTACCTCTTCAGTTTGTCATCCCGGATGAGAAAGCCCTGTTACGGCTGCGAGAGGGGAGCATATCGGCAGTGGTTGTTCTGGATGACCGGGCTCCGCACTGGCAGAAACTGAAAAAGGACAGTATCGCACAGATAGTGATTAATACGCTCAATAATCTGGCGAGTGGGGCAAACATCTGTTTTCTAAAAGGTGAGAATTGTTACAAAATTATGAAATTATTGGACTATAAAGCTCAAAATCCATTATAAACTTTTTCACTAAGTGCCCTGGGCTAATTCACTGTATGAAGTCACTTGAACACAATGGCTAGGCTAATAAATTATGCTATATTAGAAAAATCACACATTATAAAAACTATATTTCAGAGATAAAAACATGAAATGGTTGACATTCAATATGCCTTATAACATCCTCCCCTTTTGTTTAGAAAACGATGCATGTGTGACCCATATCCCCATATCTTCAAATCAACATTATTATTTTTTAAAGGCCTTGGTATAGTTTTCCATGGAATGACCTACGAAGCAAAATCATTGTTCTATTTGACCGTGTTGTAGCAACCCTCCCATAGGAGCAATACATTTCTCAGGTCGATAGAGATAAATGTCCTTTGTGCGTCAAAGGAGTGCAGATGAGTCAGTGCGCGAAAGGCTTGTGAGAGCTCGAGAACATCATGACTGGTTTTTCTGAGAATGTCCCATGTGTGAATGTTCACAATGAAACCATACATTTTTATAATTCGTTTCGAACATTTATACCTCTTCCTTTCGACTATGTGTCAGAACCATTCATTTAAAGTCTGGCAGATTATCACCTTGTCCTCATAGACCTAACTGGATTATTTTAATTGAAATGCAGATTAATTACGATGTTATAATATGGTGATATGAGGTTATAATCCGTTATAAACACATAGTTTTCACCGCTTGGTATGAGGCCTAAATCTAGTTGGCAAATGCTGACGTTCATGACGCACAAATAAACATTTTATCATTATGCATGTCAGACAAATCTGTTTTGGGTGTATAATTTCTTTTTAAATTGTCCCCGATGGAATACATTAAATTGTAGGCTATTGAATTTCATTCAAATAGTAAATGTATTTTGTATTGTTCTGTGTATTTACCAGGGGGGTTTGAGAATTTCCATGGCCAGTACCCTGAACTTTGCACTGAGGTCGTGAAGCCTGTCGGCGTCGACCAGAACAACGGAACCGAAACTGGCAAATTAAGGCCGAGTATCACCCTATGCTGTGAGAAACCGGGCTCCAACCTCAAACCAGATTACGATCAGGTATGGAAACGAAAACGACTTCCTTTTTTTGTCTGCTGCCTATTCTTTCAGGGTTAGGCGGCTAGCCACTTCCCCTAGGTTGGGTTGGGGTTTAGGGTTGAGGCGGAGGCTGCAGGGTTTTTGACTGAGTGGAACATCCCTGTTAGATAACAATGACTGTTCTCTGTTAGGTTTAGTCATACTGTCTTCTTGGCAATTCAAAATAGATTTATATAGCCTAATGTACTGTATGTTCAGAGATATTTGTGGACTTGATAGAGCACATTTAGTTTCATTCAAGTAAAGACAGAATAAAATCTATTAGATTTATTTGAACAAAAGACCCATATTGTCTCGCTGTCCTTAACCCTGCAGCTGTACATTCATAATGATTATATTTTGTCTATGGAGTCAGATATGTTACTGACCATTCTCAAAACAGTGGCCTCGATCATTCAACATTCTCACCAACACGCTTGATATTAGCTTTGACCTTCACTGCATCCCAGTCATCAAGAGAAGATGGCCACTAGTCAGAGACCCCCAGCTTGCATCAAAGTCCTTTACAACCTTTTCATCCCTGACCTTTTCCCTACCTCTAACACCATCATGATCGGCTAACACAATCTGTTTACAGTACAGAAAATGTACTATTGCGTCTTGCAACGTACGGATCTTAATTTGATCACTCTGTTGCAGAAGAACTTTCCTGCAATGCAGGAAATGTAAAACTTGTAGTGTATTTCAGGTTTAAAAAGGCTTCTGAAGTTTGTAATTTCCACTTTGAAATTTCACACTTGATTTTCCCTTACGAAAATGTATCAAAACAAAAATGTCCATTTATAATAATCCACATAATAATTCACATTTCCTGTTGCTGCAGGATTATTTTCCTGCTGTAGAAAACTGGCACAAATTAAGATCCTACATCTGTATTTAAACTCTACTCTATCTCTGCCCCATTGTTGTGTCTCCAGGGAAACCCTGTGTTTCATGTACTGTATCTCTGCCACACTCTGTCACTACCGCTCACGGTTGTAATATCACTTTGTTGCGTCTCCCCTCTATCTTGGCTCACACACTGCAGTTCTTATGTCTAATATTTCCCCCCCCCCCTTTGTTGTCTCCCCTCTCTCTTCAGGGCAAGCCGGTGGAGATCCTTCCATTCCTGTACCTGGGCAGTGCCTACCATGCCTCCAGGCAGGACTATCTGAGTGACCTTGGGGTCACGGCCCTGCTGAACGTCTCCAGGAGGGACACCAGGCCCTCCAAGGGCAACTACGACTACAAGTGGATCCCCGTGGAGGACAACGTCACAGCAGATATCAGCTCGCATTTCCACGAGGCCTTCCAGTTCATTGGTGAGTGTCGTGGTCTGTGCATTTGTCTCTTTTTTTCCTCGATTTCTTCTCTGCTCGTTTCTTCTTCTCTCATGGAAAAGATGTGATTCCAAGTCCATTAACAGAGGGGATGGAGCAACTCAATTAAAATAGTTATTGGCTTCACTCCTCCTCACCCACTGCCAATCTAAAAGGAGGACAGGCAACAACCTCTCACTAATCTTTTAGCCTCATCTGCCTGCCTGCCTGCCTTCTCTCTCTCTCTCTCTCTCTCTCTCTCTCTCTCTCTCTCTCTCTCTCTCTCTTTCTTTTCTCTCTCTTTTCTCTCTCTCTCTCTCTCTCTCTCTCTCTCTCTCTCTCTCTCTCTCTCTCTCTCTCTCTCTCTCTCTCTCTCTCTCTCTCTCTCTCTCTCTCTCTCTCTCTCTCTCTCTCTCTCTCTCTCTCTCTCTCTCTCTCTCTCTCTCTCATCCCCAGATTGCCTTCATTCAGAGAACAGCTTCTGTGTGCTCCCTCCCCCTCTCCTCACTCCCTCCCTCCACCTCTCTCTCATCCTCCCCCCTTTTAAGTTTAAAAATATATTCTCTGCAGTGCCGTCATTGTCTCCCGGCTCACAGTTAATCTCACTAGTGGGTTATTGCGGGTTATTACCGGGTGTGGTCAGTTCACTCAGTCAGTTAGTCAGTGTGACAAATGTTGTTGGCTAGCCCTACTCACTAATGGCGGGTGGAGGGTTTTTGAAGGAGGGAGGCTGTGTTCACAGACACAAAGGTACACAAAGGTTGTTTAGTTATTGTTTATCTGGGTCATATTCATTAGGGCAAACCGTAGCGAAACGTCTCGCAATAGAAAATGAAAACAAGCATTTAGTGGTCAGGTTCAGGGAGTCACTCCCTCCCTGTTTGTCATTTTTCTTCTGTTTGGTACCAAATGAACTCAACCATGGTGCGTGTGTTCAGAGACAGAGTCCCGAGGGAACAGAGAGTGAATGTGTGGTAGAAAGAGGCTTGAAGTGTTGGATAATAGCGCTCACAAAGATGTTGAGCAGCCTGCATTTCTATTTATAAACGTTATATCCAGGCATGGGCGAGGACGAGCTTGAATCTCATTCTCACCCACCATTGAGGCCTCACCTGACCTGTATCGGTCTTGGTGTTGCTGTTGTTGTTCTTTGTTTTAAGCCCCCACATTTAGGCGTCTTTGTCTAATGCCTGTAAGCATTACGTAAGACAAAGAGGTGTCCTTCTCAGCCCAGGGCTGAATCTTAACACAGGATGCCTCCTTGAAAAAACATGATCTTTAAATCAAATCAAATCAAATTGTATTTATCACATGCGCCAAATACAACTGGTGTAGACTTTATGCTTGCTTACGAAGATTTCCCAACGATGCAGAGTTTGAAAAATAATTATACAAAATTATATAGTAACTAACACAAGAGGAATAAGAGAAAATAAAATACACAAGAATGGAGCTATATACAGGGAGTGTTCAGATATTCACTAACTGCATCCAAATCTAAAACAATAGGCTTGTTTCTCTTTATGAAGAAGACACATCCCAATTCCCAATTCCCCAAACCTCTGAATGAATGCAATGTGGTGGAGGTAGAATATTATACTGTCGACCTACTGTCAACCATTTAGCTGGAAATAGAGGATATCAACCTCTTGGAACAAAACAGCAGTCAAGAACATCTTTAGCTGCCCTATTCCCTATATAGTGCACTACATTTAACCAGAGCCATATCGGTCCCAGTCAAAAGTAGTGCACTATGTAGGGAATAGGGTGCCATTAGCCAGAGGATGGGTCATTAAAACACCCACAGGCTCTCTAGCTTCCTCTTAGACAGCCTCCCAGCTCTCCAGATGGGAGCAGCTTCATCATTCATTCATTTGGTTTTCACAGGATCGGAGCTGTCAGAAACCATCGCTGGCTGTTCCCCCCTGGGGCTCATACATGTGTGTGTGTGACACAGATAGAGAGAATCTAGGTTTGTGTGTGCACGTGTGTGTGCCAGATAGAGTGTGTAGGAGAATAAGTTCCCTCCTCTCCCCGCCGTGGTGAACTTAGTGTAACACTGCTCAGCTCCCCCACAGGCACGTGGGAGAGAGAGAGACACGGTCTCGTGTGCAGCTGTGCAGGGTGAGTCAGTGGTGGGCACAGTGTGTGTGTGTCTAATCGGAGAGTGGTGACTGTGTGGCAGCAGGGCTCTTATAGGGTCTGTGTGGGCGAGAAGAGAGGAAGAGCGAAGGGGTGGGGAGGCAGGTGATGATTACACACTGAAGAACGGGATTCAATCTCTGCGTTCACACACTAAAATAGCTCTGAAAGCACTTGTTCCCTGTGAGAATTTAGCCAGAGTGGTTCTATTCTAGGATGCAGCTATCCGTTTCTATTCAATTCTTCTATATTTGTGTTACACAGTGTAAGTGGCTACATGGCCATACTACATTTCTGACCAAATGTGACAATGTATTATAATAGCTCATGTTTATCATATCATTAACGTAAATGTTACCGTTTTGTCTCCTCTCCAGATGGTGTAAAGCAGACAGGGGGTAGAGTCTTGGTGCACTGCGAGGCAGGCATCTCCCGCTCCCCGACCATCTGTCTGGCCTACATCATGAGTACCAAGCGGCTGCAGCTCGAAGAGGCATTTGACATCATCAAACAGCGCCGCTCCGTCATCTCACCCAACTTCAGCTTCATGGGCCAGCTGCTGCAGTTTGAGTCCGAGGTCCTGTCTTCGACACCCATTACCGCGCCGACGACCCCAGAACCCGCCACCGAACCCGCCACACCCTGTTGCATCGGTAAAGAGACAGTCTCCTTCTTTGGGAGTTCGAAAGAGTTCACATTCAACAACAATAACTTTGACTTTGAACCTTCCACAGTTTTCGCCCCCCTCCCTACCTCCTTCCTCACCCCCATGCCTCTTCAGACTCCTCCACTCCGCCAGTTCAAATTGAGCCCTATAACTGCACTGCCTTAAAATGTGACTGCTTAGTAGGTCTCAGATTACTTGAAAAATAACAAAATACAAATAAGATGCTCTATTTGTCTGGTGCTGGCACAAGCCAGTAATGTGGAATGGCTGGCTATACAGAAACAAAGACTGAGAGAAGATATTGCGTTGATCGTCTATATGGGATTTTTCATTAATGTTGGGAAAAGTCCCTGAAATTCAGACTACAGTCTTTGTTTGAACTTTAAACTGCAGCGTGAAACCACAAAGACTACTGCAATAAATGCCTTGGGTTGATAATGTGATGTTTTGCCTAATCACAAGCCGTATCAAGGCATTCTAACCTAATTTATTTGATACATCTTGCCTGTTTGTCCATCCGATTGTCTGTGTTTTTTCTAAATACAAATGTGGATGCCAATAAATGTTTCCACCAAAAAGTCCCTTTGTGTTCATGTTCTCTTTTTCTCAAATATGAACCTTATAATAATCAAATTGTCATATATATGAGGCCCTATAAAGCCATGTTATATAGATAAGACAGGGCAACATCAGATGAGGCTGGTGAGAGGAGTTATAGGAGGACAGGCTCATTGTAAAGGCTGGAATGGAATCAATGGAACGGTATCAAACATATGGAAACCACGTTTGACTCCGTTCCATTAATTCCATTCCAGCCATTACAATGCGCCTGTCCTCCAATAGCTCCTCGCACCAGCCTCCACAGGGCAACATGTGCTACTACTTACGACTATTAAGTCCTCTTAGTCCCGAGTGGGACATATAGGCCACAACAATCTTCTTCTTTGGCCACAGCAGCATGCACAACACATCAAATATTGCTAATCAATAAACCATCACAATCATTATTTGAACCATATTTTAAACGCTGTAACACAGAATGGAGCCGGAGGAGATGGCTTCCGTTTTTACGGCCCTCTAACCAATTGTACTATTATGTGTGTTTTTTTCGCATTATTTGTAATTTATTCTTATAAGAAATCCCGCTATGCCCTCTGACGAACCATCAAACAGGCAAAGAGTCAATACAGGACTAAGATTGAATCGTACTACACCGGCTCCGACGCTCGTCGGATGTGGCAGGGCTTGCAAACTATTACAGATTACAAAGGGAAGCACAGCCACGAGCTGCTCAGTGACACAAGCCTACCAGACGAGCTAAATCACTTCTATGCTCACTTCGAGGCAAGCAACACTGAAGCATGCATGAGAGCATCAGCTGTTCCGGATGACTATGTGATCACACTCTCCGTAGCCGATGTGAGTAAGACTTTTAAGCAGGTCAACATTCACAAGGCTGCAGGGCCAGACGGATTACCAGGACATGTACTCTGAGCATGCACTGACCAACTGGCAAGTGTCTTCACTGACATTTTCAACATGTCCCTGACTGAGACTGTAATACCAACATGTTTCAAGCAGACCACCATAGTCCCTGTGCCCAAGAACACTAAGATAACCTGCCTAAATGACTACCGACCCGTAGCACTAACGTCTGTAGCCATGAAGTGCTTTGAAAGTCTGGTCATTGCTCACATCAACACCATTATCCCAGAAACCCTAGACCCACTCCAATTTGCATACCGCCCCAACAGATCCACAGATTATGCAATCTCTATTGCACTCCACACTGCCCTTTCCCACTTGGACAAGAGGAACACCTACGTGAGAATGCTATTCATTGACTGCAGCTCAGCGTTCAACACCATAGTGCCCTCAAAGCTCATCACTAAGCTACGGAACCTGGGACTAAACACCTCCCTCTGCAACTGGATCCTGGACTTCCTGATGGGCCGCCCTCAGGTAGTAAGGGTAGGTAACAACACATCCGCCACGCTGATCCTCAACACAGGGGCCCCTCAGGGGTGCGTGCTCAGTCTCCTCCTGTATTCCCTGTTCACAATGACTGCATGGCCAGGCACGACTCCAACACCATCATTAAGTTTGCCGACGACACAACAGTGGTAGGCCTGATCACCGACAACGATGAGACAGCCTATAGGGAGGAGGTCAGAGACCTGGCCGTGTGGTGCCAGGATAACAACCTCTCCTTCAACGTGATCAAGACAAAGGAGATGATTGTGGACTACAGGAAAGATTTGGCATGGGTCCTCAGATCCTCAAAAAGTTATACAGGTGCACCATCGAGAGCATCCTGACTGGTTGCATCACCGCCTGGTATGGCAACTGCTCGGCCTCCGACTGCAAGGCACTACAGAGGGTAGTTACATTACATCATTGGGGCCAAGCTTCCTGCCATCCAGGACCTCTATACCAGGCTGTGTCAGAGGAAGGCCCTAAAAATTGTCAAAGACTCCAGCCACCCTTGTCATAGACTGTTCTCTCTGCTACCGCACGGCATGTGGTACCGGAGTGCCAAGTCTAGGTTCAAAAGGCTTCTTAACAGCTTCTACCCCCAAGCCATAAGACTCCTGAACAGCTAATCATGGCTACCCGGACTATTTGCATTGTCCCCCCCACCTCACCCCACCCCCTTTTTACTCTGCTGCTACTCTGTTTATTATCTATGCATAGTCACTTTAACTTTACCCATATGTACATATTACCTCAATTACCTCGACTAACCGGTGCCCTCACACATTGACTCTGTACCGGTACCCCTTGTATATAGCCTCCCTACTGTTCTTTTATTTTACTGCTGCTCTTTAATTATTTGCTATTTTTATTTTTTACTTATCTATTTTTTACTTAACACTTTTTTTATTTCCTTAAAACTGCATTGTTGGTTAAGGGCTTGTAAGTAAAAATTTCACTCTAAGGTCTACACCTGTTGTATTCGGCGCATGTGGCAAATAAAATGTGATTTGATTTTATCAGTGGAGGCTGGTGGGAGGAGCTATAGGAGGAGAAGCTCATTGTAATGGCTGGAATGGAATCAATCATTTATTCCATTCCAGCCATTACAATGAGCTTGTCCTCCTATACCTCCTCCCACCAG
The DNA here is from genome assembly GCF_964263955.1 of Coregonus lavaretus. NCBI lineage: Eukaryota > Metazoa > Chordata > Actinopteri > Salmoniformes > Salmonidae > Coregonus > Coregonus lavaretus. The sequence continues at coordinate 70,975 of NW_028165943.1, read as the reverse complement.
CCTCCTCTGACACATATGCATAATTAGGCTAATGGCTACATAACCATACAGTAGTATGCTAGGCCAAGAGATTAGCATTAGGCAACAGTGACACCTGCAGTGACCTAAAAAGAGAGAGCTCCAAACTAGAACACTCCACTGGCCTACTGATGTTGAAATGTTTGCCTGGACACTCCCACAAGTGTATCTCTATGATGACTACATTGTAGCAATTTTGAGTTTATTAATGTACAGAAGCATTGTTGACCATGCATGCTCTGTCTGAGAGGAAATCACAGAACATCATTCAGTGTCACATTTAGGAAACGATTATACAAATGGGTGACCTGTTTCTTCGCTCTCATGTTTAAATATCCCTCCCACAGTCCTTCGTTTGGCGAAAAAATACAGTTTTTCAAAATACAGTATTTCTGTTTAAAATGTACTTTCTCTGTCAGCTCTTTGGCGCCCAACAATCTCACTCATGAGGACCATACCAAGTACAAAGAATGGGGATGTAATAAAACAGAATACTAATAATAAATATGTTGTATGTACTTGTATGAATCAAGTTCACATTTATACAGATCCTTTATATATCGATATGTTAACTTGTAAACGAGTAACATTTTATTTTTCGATTGTATCTAATATTTAGGAATCTAAATATCTATACTCCCCCTCTTTTCACATGATTGACTGTTCCATTTCATTCCGCCCGTGACGCCATTTTCCTTGTTATTCCTCTTTCGCCAGGGTAATTCAACAATCTTGGATACATGCATTTTGGACAAATATTCACAATAATCAGATATCTGACACTTTAAAGGCCCACCTTCCCTTTATTGAAGGAGAAGGGATATTTATTTAATTTGTTTGTTTCGCTTTCTGAGGAAAGTTCCTGAATAGGCGACCATGTACATCAAACAGGTAAACTGGCGGCGCGAGCTCCATGTCGAAGACCCGCTCTCTAAAAATTATTGCTAGCGGCCTAGCCAGATAGCTAGCTTTAGCTAAGAAGTACCGTAAATAAATGAACCTTTACATGTAGCTAGCTAGCTGGAGATGGTCTACAATACGGCACTTAGAAAAGTAATCTACAAAAATTGTAATGTGCAGGATTGCAAACAATTCTTGGCCATGTCTGTCAGTAGGCTAGCTAGCTCCGGTACTAGTAGCGATGCTAGTCGCTAGCTAACGTTATAGTTGCTAGCAATATGTGGTAACCTTTTTCAATCCAGCTAACGTTAACTAGTTAGGTCAGCTAACTAGCTTGCCACTTAGCTATCAAGACAAGCCATTCATAAAGTAGTCACATCAGCTAGCTAAGTTAGCTAGTAGTTACTCGCCGTGGTGCTGAAACATTCAGATAACATTGTTTGTTATTAGCTATCTAGGAAGACACTGCTCCATCCAGCTTGCCTGTTGACATAGCTATCAAGCTAGCTGACTAGCAATTGTTGGCAGCTAATTTCAACTTCTTGTCAAAATAAACGATTGGTGGATGTCTGAATTTTTTTATTCAATGCAATGGTGCTGTAACTAGCTAGCTAGCTTGGATAATTCAGATTTGTGATAGCACTTTCCTTCTTATCCTCTCAGGTCATCATCCAGGGGTTTCGAAGTTACAGGGACCAGACTGTGGTGGATCCTTTCAGTCCAAAGTCCAATGTCATCGGTGAGCATCTGCAAAGTTTACTCTCTCCCAAAACCTTGAGCTATCTTTAGTCATCACCAACACCTCACAATGTAGGTTTGGCTGTAGAGGAAACAATGGGCCCATTGCCTTTCGATTCATTGTCTGACTGACATTTCCCTCCCTGTATGTTGTTTTCTCACAGTGGGAAGAAACGGATCTGGAAAAAGTAACTTTTTCTACGGTACGTGAGCGCGCTGCCCTGTCCTCTAATTATGTTTTCTACCATATGAAATCAGAAGAAAGAAAAAAAAATTGTGATACATTTATTTGCTGTATCTAACAAAAACAAATGTTTGTTTTTCTTTCAGCCATTCAGTTTGTGCTCAGCGATGAGTTCAGCCACCTTCGCCCCGAACAGCGCCTGGCCTTGCTCCATGTAAGTAGTGGAAGTTATACTAACAGTACTGGCTCAGCCCAGTCAAAACTGTTCGCTGCTCTGGCACCCCAATGGTGGAACAAGCTCCCTCACGACGCCAGGACAGCGGAGTCACTCACCACCTTCCGGAGACATTTGAAACCCCACCTCTTTAAGGAATACCTGGGATAGGATAAAGCAATCCTTCTACCCCCCCCCCCCCCACACACACAGCGGAGTCGCTCACCACCTTCCGGAGACATTTGAAACCCCACCTCTTTAAGGAATACCTGGGATAGGATAAAGTAATCCTTCTACCCCCCCCCCCCCCCCAAAAAAAATAATAATTGTAAAGTGGTTATCCCACTGGCTATAGGGTGAATGCATCAATTTGTGAGTCGCTCTGGACTAGAGCGTCTGCTAAATGACGTAAATGTGCCCTTGAGCAAGGCACTTAACCCTAATTGCTCCTGTAAGTCGCTCTGGATAAGAGCGTCTGCTAAATGACTAAAATGTAAATGTAAATGTATATTATATAATCCTCAGTCTGATGTTAACCCCATAACACTGTAATAACAATGTTATTCCCTGTCACTGTAGGAGGGAACTGGTCCTCGTGTTATCTCGGCTTTTGTGGAGATTATATTTGACAATTCTGACAACAGGTTGCCGGTAAGATTCTCACCAAACATAATTGTCACCTTGACTATTTAGTCAGCCATGTTTAGTTTTCGTGTCTCTCCTTCCGTTGGTCAATAAATTCACTCTCCCTACAGATCGACAAAGAGGAGGTGTCCCTCCGCCGTGTCATCGGCGCCAAGAAGGACCAGTACTTCTTAGACAAAAAGATGGTGACGTAAGTGTCTGTTGACTACACGTCTGTTGTGACTGAGCAAAAATAGGAAATTGCCTCTGTTTGAATATGTAATCGAGTGGCGCAGTGGTCTAAGGCACTGCATCGCAGTGCTAACTGTGCCACTAGAGATCCTGGTTCGAATCCAGGCTCTGTCGCCGCCGGCCGTGACCGGGAGACTCATGGGCGGCGCACAATTGGCCCAGCGTCGTCCAGGGTAGGGGAGGGAATGGCCGGCAGGGATGTAGCTCAGTTGATAGAGCATGGCGTTTGCAACGCCAGGGTTGTGGGTTCGATTCCCACGGTGGGCCAGTATAAAAAAAATAAATGTATTCACTAACTGTAAGTCGCTCTGGATAAGAGCGTCTGCTAAATGACTAAAATGTAAATGATATAATCAACAATCATGTATGTTGATTTTATTCCAGTAAAAATGACGTCATGAACCTCTTGGAGAGTGCTGGTTTCTCCCGTAGTAACCCCTACTACATCGTCAAGCAGGGAAAGGTAAGACGGCACGATGAAGAAATGCTGTGAACAGGCTCTGTTGTGCAACATTCATTGGTTGTTTGCTGCAAACATGTTTCTTTGCACCACTGTGCTGACTGTATATATGTTCATACAACCCAACGTCTCATACCGATAATATCTTACATAACATGTTTTCCTTCGTCCGTAATCTGTTTCCAGATCAACCATATAACTTTATACATAAATTATACATAGGATACCTTTCATGTGTTTCCTCTCTTTATCCTGTATCCAGATCAACCATATAACTTTATACGTAGGTATCGTTCATGGGTGTTTCCTCTCTTTATCCTGTATCCAGATCAACCAGATGGCTACAGCCCCTGATTCCCAGCGTCTGAAGCTGCTGCGGGAGGTGGCAGGAACCAGGGTGTACGACGAGCGCAAGGAAGAGTCCATCTCCCTCATGAAGGAAACGGGTACAGTAGTAGTAGAAGAAGAACCAAAGTCTCTCTATAGGCCTACGATGACATCATCTAAGACTGTTTTCACATGCATTCAGACACCAGATCTAAACAGACGTATTCTGAATCACTACCTCAGATGGGCTTTGAATTAGACAAATTCAAAGCGTGCCTTTATCTACGAAAAAACGGTCGACTTTCAGACGTTACACACAAACATTCAAAATAAATGCTACTCTTCCAAATTATTTTCCAAGGAAAAGCTATATAATTTAGTTCCCAGAATAAGCATCTCCCTTCCCTATTACAAATGGCCCTTGGTGGTGCCACCACACCTGTAGATATAACTGTAGACCTAGCTAACATACTGGTACACTGTTTTTGTGTTTCCCCCAGAGGGTAAGAGGGAGAAGATCAATGAGCTGCTGAAGTACATTGAGGAGCGTCTCCAGACCCTGGAGGATGAGAAGGAGGAGCTGGCTCAGTACCAGAAGTGGGACAAGATGAGGAGGGCTCTGGAGTACACCATCTATAACCAGGAGCTCAACGAGACACGCGCCAAACTGGACGAGGTAACAAGAATACCAAAAATATTATTGTTTATGGAGTATGGGTCAAGAAATAAATATCAGTCAAATCAAATTTTATTCACCATGTGCACAGGATGTCTAACAAAAAGTAACTTTCAGTTGGTAGAAGTTTGCTTTTGTGGTCTGGCCTTTCAAATTCTTCCTTTTTAAAATGGCATTTGAGATTTTTTATTGCATAGTTAACTGTTCTCTAAATTGCGTTTTCTCTTTCAGTTGTCCTCCAAGAGAGAGACCTGTGGAGACAAGTCCAGACATCTGAGAGACGCCCAGCAGGATGCCAGAGACAAAGTAGAGGTAAGTGATTCTGCATACAGTATTTGCCCAGAATAGCTTGGAGTGTAAATGGACCTGATCAGCTTTTCACACTCCTGAGCCAAGCTGTACTGAGCTGGCCTGGTTACGCATCCATCCACCACAGTTCCTGTAACCGTGCTGAAAAGAACAATGTGAAAAAGAAAATATCTGCTTCACCATCAATCTTGCAAAAATCCTTTCTATCTTAGGGCTCTTGTGTATGCAAACCTGACCAGCTTTCTTTCTATTTCCTCTACAGTCAGTGTCCATCTAGTCTACATGTTATTCCTCTCTTCTCATCCTCTTCCTCCCATTGTAGGAGACGGAGCGTGTGGTACGTGAGAAGAAGTCTAAGATCAGTGCCATGAAGGAGGAGAAGGAGCAGCTGAGCTCAGAGAGACAGGAGCAGATTAAACAGAGGACCAAGTTGGAGCTCAAATCCAAAGACCTGCAGGAGGAGCTGGCCGGCAACAGCGAACAGAAGGTAGGGGAGCACAGTGTGTGTGGGGGGGATGAGTGTGCGTGTCTGAGAGAGTGAGCAGGATGTGTGTAGTTGGCGACAGTCAACCAAAGGTAACGGCCGGTCAGAAACCTCCTCATCTGCGTCACTGTGTGTGGGTTTAGGTGTGTGTGTGACACACCATCCCTCCATCCTTACCTACCTACATACGTACCTACCTCTCCATCCCTCCATTCTCGAACGGGAGCCTCTCCTTCTGCGTCAGTGATAATCCCCCCCCACACACCTCCAACACCCCCTACCTCTTATTTTCTCCATCCCTCCCCCTTCTTTTTCTCAGAGGGTAAGGACAGAAGCCTCTCCATCTGCGTCACTGATACACCACACCCCTCCATCCCTCTCCCCCTACTGCTAGTCTTAACATCCTCTCTCTCTCTCCCTCTCTCTCCATCCCTGCATCCCTTCATCCTGGGCAGTGGCCCAAGGGTAGAGATCTGGCCCCAATCCCTGTGTGTGTTGCAGATTAGACAGCAGCATCTCAGCGAGTTTGGATTAGGCCCACCTGGCCGGGAGAATGTTGCAACAGCTTTTTTGTTAGCTTTGTTTTGTTGGGATGGATGGAGGGGGGCAGGGAGAGGGAAGTAGGGAGAGGGCGGGTGGGTGTACCTGCGTCATCTGCCTTTCTGACTGCTGAGTGACATGGTTCAAAGCAGACTTTAGGAAGCTCCCCCGGCAGCGTCGACGAAGGCAGCCCCCCGCACCTCTCTGATTCAGAGGGGTTGGGTTAAATGCAGAAGACACATTTCGGTTGAATGTATTGTTGTGCAACTGACTAGGTATCCCCCTTCCCTGATGGTTGACATATCTAGTCATCACGTGTACAGATAAAAAATGATCTGCTGGTGTTTGAACTTATTTCAGTGCTGACATTTACATTTACATTTACATTTTAGTCATTTAGCAGACGCTCTTATCCAGAGCGACTTACAGTTAGTGATTACATTTTTTTTTTTATTTTTTTTTATTTTTTTTTTTATTTTTATTTTTTTTATACTGGCCCCCCGTGGGAATCGAACCCACAACCCTGGCGTTGCAAACGCCATGCTCTATCAACTGAGCTATATCCCTGCCGGCCATTCCCTCCCCTACCCTGGACGACGCTGGGCCAATTGTGCGCCGCCCATGAGTCTCCCGGTCGCGGCCGGCTGCGACAGAGCCTGGATTCGAACCAGGATCTCTAGTGGCACAGTTAGCACTGCGATGCAGTGCCTTAGACCACTGCGCCACTCACATATGAGTATCCTCAAATGCCTCCGAGTGTCACCCGTTGTCACCCGTAATAATATAATAAGCATAATATTAATAATAATATGATGATAATAATAATAATTGTAATACTATTAATAATCATATTATCATACTATTAATAATAATAATAATAATAATTAACTTAATTAATAACAATATGATGATGATGAACTCCTCCTCCAGAAACGTCTGCTAAAGGAGCGTCAGAAGCTGCTGGAGAAGATAGAGGAGAAGCAGAAGGAGCTGCAGGAGACTGAGCCCAAGTTCAACACTGTGAAGGAGAGGGAGGAGAGGGGCATCGCCAGGTCTGTAGGAAAACCCCATACTGCACATTTTTAAAGAATGAATTCATCATTTTATAGACAACAGCTTTTTAATGTATTAGTAAAAGGATATTTACTCATTCCCCCCCGCGCTCCACCCAGACTTGCCCAGGCCACCCAGGAGAGAACTGACCTGTACGCCAAGCAGGGCCGAGGCAGCCAGTTCACTTCTAAAGAGGAGAGGGACAAGTGGATCAAGAAGGAACTCAAGTCCCTGGACCAGGCCATCAACGACAAGAAGAGGCAGATTGCTGCCATTCATAAAGACCTGGAGGACACTGAGACCAACAAGGAGAAGAACCTGGAACAGTACAGTGTATGGAACCTAACTCATGACTCATTATACTATAATTCAATTGGAACTATTATGGTTGATTATATTGCCGTAAAAATTATTTTATTTAAATAGAACATTTCGATTCTGTTCTAGATTTCACTCTGTTCTATAATTCTAGGGATCAAGTTTATATCTGACTGATCTGTTTTTTTCCCCCTGTAGAAACTGGACCAGGACCTGAATGAGGTGAAGACCAGGGTGGAAGAGCTGGACAAGAAATACTACGAAGTCAAGAACAAGAAGGACGAGCTGCAGAGCGAGAGAAAGTAAGATCATGATCTATCTTTTTTTCTTCTTTTTTTCCCCTCCCTTTTCCTCTTGTTTCTTTGGTTGAGTCATTGCACTGTTAGGCCAAGATATTGATTTGAACCTGTAAATCTTTACTTCGTCTTCTCTCTTTTTTCTTTCTTTACTACTTTTTGCTCAATGTTCATTGAGTTGAGTCATCATTTGCTCTTTTATATATTGATTCTAACTTATAAATCGAAACTTTCTTTGCTCTTTTCTTTTTGTTCTTTTTTTATTCCTCTTTGCTCATTGAGTCATCCTTTGCACTTTAAATATTGATTTTACTTAGAAAATATGTATTTCCTTTGCCTCTAAGACAAGACGAAGGTCTATAGCCATGACTCAACCTCCACCGTGTAAAAGGTTGGATGGTTGTTCCCCGTTAAGACTTATATTCAGCTTCCGCCTGGCAACCGTTAGTTCCTTACCAGACTATGGTCTGCTCTGCTGTGAATGTCACCATTACGTTTCCCTCTCCTCTCCTTAACAATGGAAAGTTATTTATAACACTGTGAGATGGATGTTGGATGTTGCCTGTAGCTTTGCTGCTGTGTGCTGTAGAGAAAGGCCTTGAGGTGCTGAGTTGTGTGAGGAGGAGGGAGAAGACCAGAGGCAGTGAATATAATATGGCATAATAGAGCTGCTCTTAAAATTAAGGCATTTTCCTTGAAATGATTCAACAAATTTGCATCTACAATATTTGCCCTGGCTGCATAATTTGGTACATAGCCTTTTGGACTGAATGACAAGTTAATGCATTGAACTACCAGTGTGTTTGTCTGTGCGCCTCCAACAGCTATCTGTGGCGGGAGGAGAACGCTGAGCAGCAGGCCCTGGCAGCCAAACGAGAGGAGCTGGAGAAGAAACAACAGCTCCTTAGAGCAGCCACCGGCAAGGTCAGTGTGACGACCTTCTACCCAATGAAACTCGCACCTTAACATACATAATCATATCATGCATATCATCATACTGCCACCGGCAAGGTCAAAATAACCTAGTCCCCCCATGGCGTTAGATTGACCTATGAGTCATATTAATTAAAGAAGACCCACCTTCACCTCTACATGAATGTCCATGTAATCCATATCATCCTACTGGCCTTATGCTAAACCATGTGTGGTAATTCCATTTATCTATGAATCAATGCCAGATTAGAAAGGACACACACCTTCCCCTTTACACGTGATCATACTAGCCATGTGTTAAATCTTCTGAGTCAATCTCAGATTACAAAGGTCACACCTTTACGCACACACCCGTCCATTCCTATACTCCCAAGGAGAAAGAATACACACATCTTCACACGGACACTCATTTCCACACATTTACTGTTTACTACCGGTCATGTCATTGGCCTGGTGTTACAGATGTATTATTATGTCCACACCATGAAATAAAGGCTACACACACATGCCTTCGCACTACCTACTCAACCGATGGTCGATGGCTCAGCTTTAGCAATGATGAGTCAAACACTGTTGAAAAGCCATCCCACCTGAACACTCCAAGTCTCACTTTGTGACTACATTATTAAGGAAAGAGATAGAGGTAGTGATTTTGTGACTCAACCAATTATTAGGGAAAGAAATAGCCTAGAGGTAAGGAAAGTCAAACAAAGAATCCCATTTCTCCCCCATTCTCTCCTAGCAGGCTACAGTGTATGTCTATGACTCAGCTGCTTATTACTTTTTCAATCACACTCTAATCAGTCCTTTCTTCTATCAAAATCAATCAGAATCTCCACAAAATGACGTTCTATCAAAATTCCCGATGGTTACCCTGGTGATTGCCGTCTTTACTTAGCTTGAGTGGTCCGGTCGAAGCTGACTCATACATCACAGAGAGTACTTGTCTTTTGGACTGCAGAACGTAGAAAATCACTATTTACACGTACTTAGACTAGGGATGGGCGCGATTATTCAAATATCCAAATGGACGCTAGTATTCAATCACTTGCGAGAGTATTAATTGTTGAGGGGAAAAAATAATATAGGCCTATTTTAATTAATACATTAAATTGTCTATGTGACATTGCTATATACAAAGATAGACCACAACATTTTAATAAAACAACAGTTGGACAGTTTTTATGAGTGGGCCCCCTAAAAAAGACCTACCGGTAGCCTACACACTTTTTCACGCGTGTATATTATTGTCGGTCAATCAAAGCAACACTACCGTCAGAGGCTCCATGTGTAGCAAGAGAAGTGGGAGATTTCTAATCAATTCAAAATGGAATTGCAATTACGGAATTAAGTTGGCTAAATGAGGAGGATTAGGCTACAATGATGAACCAACGGGTAGGCTGTTTTAATATGAATTTAGTTGTTGTAGACAAGGACGTGGGGATCAAAACAAATGTTTTCTTTAAAACGCATCTATTTCGACTTTCCGAATATCTGAAAAAGAATTCATGATATTATTCGAATAGTGAAATCTTTTCAAATGCCCATCCCTAATGAAGACACTGGTATGATGCCACAGATAAATATGCATTTAAAAAGTGTTGACATGTTTCTTAAGGTAAATATTGTTGTTTTTGTCCCCACTAGGCCATTCTGAACGGTATTGACAGCATCAACAAGGTGCTGGAGCATTTCCGCAGAAAGGGGATCAACCAGCACGTCATCAACGGTTACCATGGCATTGTCATGAACAACTTTGAGTGTGAGCCCGCCTTCTACACCTGTGTGGAGGTCACCGCGGGAACCAGGTGAGTGACAGGCTCTTTTTCAATAGTATTTTTTTGGATTCCTTATGTCGTTTCTATTCGCCTGGATTGGAGAACACATTGGATGAGAAGATCAGAGTTTCTTCCTCTCTGACCATCTCCAATGGGTTTTGAGAAGGAGCCGGGGAGAGGACACGGTGAATCGTGGAAAGACCGTTGAAAGCCAGAGAGAAGCTTGTTTCCTCAATGCAAAAGTAACTGTTACTCAAACTTGTCGGCTCAAATAATCCTTCATGTCCCCCTCCCTACCAGGTTGTTCTACCACATAGTGGAGACAGACGAGGTGAGCACCAAGATCCTGACGGAGTTCAACAAGATGAACCTGCCTGGAGAAGTCACCTTCCTGCCCCTCAGCAAGCTGGACGTCAGGGACACCGCCTACCCTGAGACCAACGTAAGGGAATATTATTGAATGGAATAGTCCTAAAAGTGTAAAACCCCCCCCCCCCCAAGTAAAAAACAAAAAAACCACACCTCCAAATACTGTACTCTATATTTGACCCAGGCCTGCTATGACTTAGGGTGGTCAAAGAGCGTTAAACTGACCTATTTGTCCTCTCCCTCTCTCCTTTAGGATGCCATCCCCATGATCAGCAAGCTGCGCTACAGCCAGCAGTTTGACAAGGCCTTCAAGCACGTGTTTGGAAAGACCCTGATCTGTCGTAGCATGGAGGTGTCCACCCAGCTGGCCAGGGCATTCACCATGGACTGTATAACGCTGGAGGGTAGGTATCGGCTTACATGATCAAGAGGACAAATAATGTAAATGACACCAATTATTGTCCTCCTTTTACAGTCTATGCTCAAGTAGCTAGAGGTGTCTTGGTGTAAATTTGGAAGTGTTTTTGTTGTGTGTGTGCGTTGAGATCACTGGTGTTTTTCTGCTGCAGAGGTGACCAGCACAGTGCATACCAGTTAGTGTGTTGTGGGACAGTTCATTTTCTATTTGTAGATCTGTTCTTTTTCTGGTGTGTGATTTGTACTTTTTTTGTGTTCTTTTTGTTCTATATATTTTCTTGTTACTGTGTCTCTCAGGTGACCAGGTGTCCCACCGTGGGGCGCTGACGGGGGGTTACTATGACACCAGGAAGTCGCGTCTGGAGCTGCAGAAGGACATGAGGAAGGCTGAGGAGGAGCTGGGAGAGCTGGAGGCCAAACTCAACGAGAACCTCCGCAGGAACATCGAACATATCCTTTAACTCCATTGTTAGTTGGTTGGTTCATTGGTTCACACAGATCCTCCCCTAGTCCTCTAAACTAGAGACCCAAACTGATTCCGTTTAGTTTTTCCAGGTTTCTGTTTTCCCCTCTTACTTCAGGTTTTCACATTCAAAATCGCACTTAAAGAAGGAAAACAACAATAATAAACATTTGTATTTGGGTGTAGTTACATTTTCATTCTAGTGGCACCCAGCAATTGGCTGTTTAGCTGTGGTTTTGTAGCGCACCTGATAGTAGAGTTTGCAAAACAAATACTGATGCAAATCATATTCTGCCTGGTAAGCATAGGCTATTTTGTAGTTAACATTTTAATTGCGAAGGTTTTTGGGAGAGCCTTTCCGTCTACAAGAAGACTTCACTAGCATCATCGCTAACGGCTACACAAAGTGGTAGGCGCGCACCGCACATACAGACGGGGAATTATTGTTGCCTCTTCAGAACGTTGCAGGAAATATGAATCTGATGCATTCTATTCATGTATTATGATAGACTTGGGCTAATTAATACATTTGGAATACATTTAGTTGATTCCCTACTAAGTTCAATACGTTTTTTCAATATTGTTGAATTCCGTTTTAATGTCTGGATTCCATGATTCCGTCCACGTTCTCAGCATCGCGTATTTTATAGGCTCTATATTTGATTCTGATTAGTCAGGAATACAGGCGTGGGTTGATTTGTGATTTGACCCATTTACCATGGTCCTGTCTCAGTCTAGTGTGTCGTACTCTACCTCAACTCCCAACTATTGGCTGGTCCCCTACAGTGGACCTGCAGTGAGTCAGACACCAGAGATACGAATATGCCATTTTAGTCCTAAATACAGGGACTCAGTAGGTGATGGTGTGTTGTCCTCTCTCTCAGGCTCTGGCGCTAAATTGGAGGAGATTTTAATGTGTAAAGATGAACATGTTTCGTATTGAAATGGGTGTGATAGTGTGTGGTGTTTTCATGTCATTTAGTTGTGAAACATGTTAAGTAGGTAATGGAGTGTCATGTTTTCCTCTCCCTGAGTCTCTGGAGGTTATGTGTGATTGGCTGGTTAGAGGGGATTTCATGCAGCCAGATTATGTCTTGAACCCAGCAGGAAGGAGGAGGTGTGGATGTTGGAGGTTGACAAATGGGATAATATGGGTGTGTGATCGAGCCAAAGAGGATTAGAGAGAAAGAGGTCTCAGAGGGCAATGCTGTGTCACTAGTATCAGGCAGCACAGCCCAGCGGCCCCTTAGACACACTGAGGAGATTATTGAATGTGTCCATGAATGAGTGAGTGTGGGTGGATGGCTAAACTGATGACATGGCGTTGCGCGTTTGTTTGAGTGCACCTGTGTGTGTGGGCGGATGGCTTGAGTTGATTGTTGACATGGCGTCACTCCTGTAAGCCCCCAGCATTGAGTCAGAGGTTCAATCAATGATTTTAAAGCATGTTTTTTTATCTACACCACCTCTGGCCCTTAGGTAAGCTTGCCATTAGGGAGATGCCTGTCTGCTTTATTTTAAGTCTGTCTTTAAAGGGGCAATCTGCAGTTGCTACATACTTTTTTGACTTATTAATTATGTGTACCCATTGATTCTTGAACAATATAACTTATGAATGCCTCAACTGTCATATGCCATCAGAACCCATACTATATGTTTGTTTTTCTCCAAAGTAGTTTGTAAACAAAGTAAATGTAAACAAACACTATATACCTTCAAAACATGGTTACAACTATGATGTTGATATCATGGATGGTCATTCCTTGCATCCATAGCTCTGTCAATTAATTTGAGAGTGGTTGCATTCCTCCAGCCCCTCAGCTTTTTACAGAAACGGGTGCGGGGAGGACACTTTGTTATTGTTTAAACTGCTGATTACCGATTTGAAATGAATGGAAAACGGAAGCTCTTGTTTTGGGTGATTTGAGTAACCAATACAATGTTACATGCTTTGAGCCTCTCCAAATCCTAAAAACCAACCAATCAATATATAAATCGAACAATGATATCCATAATGTATGAAGTATGTTCCTTAACCCTCCCCTGTACATACAGTGGGGGAAAACATTATTTAGTCAGCCACCAATTGTGCAAGTTCTCCCACTTAAAAAGATGAGAGGGGCCTGTAATTTTCATCATAGGTACACGTCAACTATGACAGACAAATTGAGAAAAAAAAATCCAGAAAATCACATTGTAGGATTTTTAATGAATTTATTTGCAAATTATGGTGGAAAATAAGTATTTGGTCACCTACAAACAAGCAAGATTTCTGGCTCTCACAGACCTGTAACTTCTTCTTTAAGAGGCTCCTCTGTCCTCCACTCGTTACCTGTATTAATGGCACCTGTTTGAACTTGTTATCAGTATAAAAGACACCTGTCCACAACCTCAAACAGTCACACTCCAAACTCCACTATGGCCAAGACCAAAGAGCTGTCAAAGGACACCAGAAACAAAATTGTAGACCTGCACCAGGCTGGGAAGACTGAATCTGCAATAGGTAAGCAGCTTGGTTTGAAGAAATCAACTGTGGGAGCAATTATTAGGAAATGGAAGACATACAAGACCACTGATAATCTCCCTCGATCTGGGGCTCCACGCAAGATCTCACCCCGTGGGGTCAAAATGATCCCAAGAACGGTGAGCAAAAATCCCAGAACCACACGGGGGGACCTAGTGAATGACCTGCAGAGAGCTGGGACCAAAGTAACAAAGCCTACCATCAGTAACACACTACTCCGCCAGGGACTCAAATCCTGCAGTGCAAGACGTGTCCCCCTGCTTAAGCCAGTACATGTCCATGCCCGTCTGAAGTTTGCTAGAGTACATTTGGATGATCCAGAAGAGGATTGGGAGAATGTCATATGGTCAGATGAAACCAAAATAGAACTTTTTGGTAAAAACTCAACTCGTCGTGTTTGGAGGACAAAGAATGCTGAGTTGCATCCAAAGAACACCATACCTACTGTGAAGCATGGGGGTGGAAACATCATGCTTTGGGGCTGTTTTTCTGCAAAGGGACCAGGACGACTGATCCGTGTAAAGGAAAGAATGAATGGGGCCATGTATCGTGAGATTTTGAGTGAAAACCTCCTTCCATCAGCAAGGGCATTGAAGATGAAACGTGGCTGGGTCTTTCAGCATGACAATGATCCCAAACACACCGCCCGGGCAACGAAGGAGTGGCTTCGTAAGAAGCATTTCAAGGTCCTGGAGTGGCCTAGCCAGTCTCCAGATCTCAACCCCATAGAAAATCTTTGGAGGGAGTTGAAAGTCCGTGTTGCCCAGCGACAGCCCCAAAACATCACTGCTCTAGAGGATATCTACATGGAGGAATGGGCCAAAATACCAGCAACAGTGTGTGAAAACCTTGTGAAGACTTACAGAAAACGTTTGACCTGTGTCATTGCCAACAAAGGGTATATAACAAAGTATTGAGAAACTTTTGTTATTGACCAAATACTTATTTTCCACCATAATTTGCAAATAAATTCATAAAAAATCCTACAATGTGATTTTCTGGAATTTTTTTTCTCATTTTGTCTGTCATAGTTGACGTGCACCTATGATGAAAATTACAGGCCTCTCTCATCTTTTTAAGTGGGAGAACTTGCACAATTGGTGGCTGACTAAATACTTTTTTTCCCCACTGTATCAACATGAGATCTATAGGTTATATTTGTGTATAAAGTATGTTCCTTAACCCTGCATCACGTATCAACAATGAGATCTATAGGTTATATAGGTTCTATTTAAGCAATTTAATGCCAGAGGGGGTGTGGTATATGGCCAATATACCACGGCTAAGGGCTGTTCTTAAGCACGACACAACGAGGAGTCCTTAGTCGTGGTATATATCACAAACCATATATCACAAACCTCCGAGGTGCCTTATTGCTATTATAAACTGGTTACCAACATAATTAGAGCAGTAAAAATAAATGTTTTGTTATATACTACGGCTGTCAGCCAATCAGCATTAAGGGCTCGAACCACCCAGTTTATAATTGCTTATAAAGTATGTTCCTTAACCCTGCATCACGTATCAACAATGAGATCGACCAGCTGATGAACCAGATGCAGCAGATTGAGACCCAGCAGAGGAAGTTCAAGGCCTCCAGAGACTCCATCCTGTCTGAGATGAAGATGCTCAAGGAAAAGCGGCAGCAGTCCGAGAAGACATTCATGCCGAAGGTAGGGTTGATTTGGACTTCAATATGACTCTTGGTTTCTATCGGGCCCTATTCAAGGAAATCCTGAATAAAATGTAGCCGTAGTTGACTGAATCGGACCTCGATCCAGCAGCATTTTAACAAAAAATGTCAGATTGTTTTGATATTTAGATTCAGAAAAGTACCATACACATCCAAGAGGATGATAAGGGTGTATTTTTATACCCTACAAATTAGAGGTATTATGCTACCATGGCAAGCACCCCACCTTTTTACATTTGAGAACATGCAGCAGTCTGAGAATACATTCATGCCTAATGTAGCCTACATTTATATTGCTAACTTTATGATTGTTGCTGAATAATCTCTATCTTGGCTTGATACTATGCCTGTCTTCTTCTGTCTAGACTTCTCTTGAACATGCAGTCCACCAGTTGAACACATTAACACATTGCTGCACTGTACTAGCATAAACTGTGCCTGTGCCTGCTGCTTGCAAACCAAATGTCATCTTTTGGGCATTGACAAAGTAATTTCAACCCATTCAATCTCTCCCCACAGCAATGTTCTCTGCATTCTCTAGAGGCTAGTCTTCATGCCATGGAGTCCACCGGTTAATGTACTATCCACTCATCCTTACCTCTCTTATCTCCTCACAGCAACGCTCTCTGCAGTCTCTAGAGGCCAGTCTCCATGCCATGGAGTCCACCAGGGAGTCTCTGAAGGCTGAGCTGGGGACAGACCTGCTCTCTCAGCTCAGTCTGGAGGACCAGAGACGTGTAGACGATCTCAACGACGAGATCAGACAGCTGCAGCAGGTAAGGAGACAGTTAATGAAGGACTACAGGGGGAACAAGTTTAAACAGGGCACTGTGTGTGGGTGTATGGTTGTATGTGGTGTTTGAATGGCTGGATAGCTGGATTGTTTTACCTCCTGTTAAGACCTCAACGTCGAGATCAGACCGCTCCAACATCTAAACGTTACAGCTAGAGACAGGGAACAAGTTTAAATGGGGCGCAGATTATATCTAAATATTGTCAAGACCTAATATAGACAGTGAGTGAATGAATACCGGAAGTTCATTTGATTCTAATTTATCACTCTGACCCTCATGAAAGAGGAAAATGATGGGTTATGATCATTTCACTGTCTTCCATTGTTATGTCATACCTGGATTGTCTTTGCCTTTTGATACAAAATCACACAAACACCCTCAGACTCAGTCAATTTTTGAGTTGAGTGCTAGCTAGCTGCAGTGGTGTGGGCACTGACTTCACAGCCATCCACATACACACACACTGCCAGCTGCTCACAATGAGCCACCTCAGCCGTTCTATCTGCTAACGTTATGCAACCGTCCCGATATAGAAATAGACTCACATGTTCTGTACAGGAGTAGGTAGACTGGCCGTGACCCTCCGTCTCCTCTCTCTCCTCTCCCTCGCTCTCTCTTTCTCTCCACGACTGCAGTTCTTTTCATTTAATTTGGTTCTCTAAATTCATTTTTCTTTCTTTCTCATAAAGGCTCATTTGTTTGGTGTGTGTGTGGGGGGGGGTTACACTCTTCTTTTTCCCCCGTCATCTATTCTATTACGAACAGAGTCTCTCTCTCTCTCTGAAATGTGTTCTATATTTTGTTATGAAAGATGAGGACATGAATGTAGAACAACAAACATGATTGTTGTGTTTGTGTGATGTATTGTTGTATGAAAGGAGACAATTCTTCATGTTATCTTTGTGTTTGTAGGACAACAGGCAGCTGCTGAATGAGAGGATCAAGCTGGAGGGGATCATGACCAGGGTGGAGACGTACCTCAATGAGAACCTACGGAAACGCCTCGACCAAGTAGAACAGGTATGGTGTTACACAATGTGCAAAACGAAACCTAGAACACTTCCGGTTCCACAGTAGAGGTACGGTTCCAGAATTCTCAGAACAGAACCAAGAACGGGTCCGGTTCCAGAATGTCCAGATAGCAACCTAGAACAGGTAGAATTCCAGAATGTCCAGATAGCAACCTAGAACAGGTAGAATTCCAGAATATCCAGATGGCAACCTAGAACAGGTAGAATTCCAGAATATCCAGATAGCAACCTAGAACAGGTAGAATTCCAGAATATCCAGATGGCAACCTAGAACAGGTAGAATTCCAGAATATCCAGATAGCAACGTAGAATTCCAGAATGTCCAGATAGCAACCTAGACCAAGTTTGAGAGCATTCAGAAGGAAGACCAAGATACACTCAATACAGATGATGACCAAAATGGCACAGGACATCCATTCAAACACCAACTGAAGCATGTATCAACGTCATGTGACGTCCCTGTGGTTCTTATGTCACCTTTATGTAGTACTTATAAATACTTTCTTTCTGAAATGAGGGCCTTGTGAAATTCATTAGGATTGCTAATAGTCTACCCTTCGTGCCCCTGTTATCTTGTTGGAGCTGAACAAGCTCAGAGAGACAGAGAAAGCAGGGCACAGTGGTTAAGTCATCTATGTAGTGCTTATGAATGCATTATAACACCTTTGTGAAGTGTATTCTTTCCCCTGTGCTCCTGTAGGACAGTGGTATTCAAACTTCTTCAGCGGGGATCACATTATTTCCACCAGAATTTCTGGGGACCCCATTCTTTTCAGTCTTGTGACCTCACCCCAAATATTGACACAACCTTAAAATCGGTACATTTACATTTTTACATCAACAAATAACCTTAAATACATTAAATTTTCATCTCTTATCAAAATCAAAATAAACCAATAAATAAATGTTCTCATTAAAATAAATTCAAATTATCTTTCTCAAAAACGTTTTTGTATATTGTCCCATACAATAGTCTGTATTCTTTATTTTTTGCTCCCGCATATGTTTGTTTTTTTGGCGACCCCACTGCAGTTCCATGACTTTGAATACAGCTGCTGTATGAGCTGAGAGAGACATAGGGAAGCTCTCTAGCTGTTAAGTCATGTTTATGTAGTGCTTGTGAATGCGTTTATAACTCCTTATTAACTTCTTTCTCCATGTGATCGTGTAGGAGTTGAATGAGCTGAGAGAGACTGAGGGAGGCACTATGCTCACAGCCACCTCCTCAGAGCTGGAGGGAATCAACAAACGCATCAAAGATACACTGGCACGCTCAGAGGGTAGGTCACACACACACACACACACACACACATAGAAAGAATGGAGCTCACATGAAGTATTGTTTTGGTCTCTCTTGAACAGTAGTACATTATTTGACCTGAATTGATGGAAACCTACACACAATCAACAATATCAATAACGGTACAATTGCTACATCTTCAAAGTGCCAACATTTTTTAAATAGTATCTGTCCCTATTCCTCCCCCAGACCTGGACGTGTTGATCGACAAGGCGGAGATTGAGGTCAAGGATCACGCCAAGAGCATGGACCGCTGGAAGAATGTAGAGAAGGAACAGAACGACGCCATCAACCATGACACCAAGGAGCTGGAGAAGATGACCAACCGACAGGTCTGCCTTTTGAATCTTCTAGCTATATTAGAATTCAGTGTTTCCATTATTTTGGCAGTTATCTGTAGATTGGGGGTAAGGCCCTGTGATAGACTAGCATTCTGCCAAGTGGGTGTACAGAAACAGGAGATGAGCTGTTGAGCTGTTCTGGCTCGCACAAACCAAGGCTACTTACTGTACTTTATTAGGATGCCCATTGGCTGACGCCATGACGACCGCTAATCTTCCTGGGGTCCATACACATGACTAAAAATACATTACGGACATAAGACTTGACAATGTACATTGAAAGGAGACTGTAGTAGACATTGCAAACATTTGATAAGCAGACATTGAACAGGTTAAAATACCTGACGGGTAACACATTTAACATTCAAGCATTGTCTTTTAATGTGTTCAGATCAGTGTTATTGATCCTGGTGTTGTCTCTGTGATCATTGCTGATGCTGTGGTAATAAAGGACTGTTGCTACTACTATACTACTAAGGCCATAATGCTACTGTTACTACTCCTACTACAGGGCATGCTGCTGAAGAAGAAAGAGGAATGTATGAAGAAGATCAGGGAGCTGGGGTCCTTACCACAGGAGGCCTTCGAGAAGTACCAGACCCTCACTCTCAAACAGGTGAATACACTCACTCACTCACTCACTCTCTTGGGATAAACACACACACACTCTCTCTCTTTTTTTAGGGATAAACATACACACACTCTCTCTCTAGGAATAAACATACACACACTCTCTCTCTCTCTCTCTAGGAATAAACATACACACACTCTCTCTCTAGAAATAAACATACACACACTCTCTCTCTCTCTCTCTCTAGGAATAAACATACACACACTCTCTCTAGGAATAAACACACACACACACTCTCTCTCTCTCTCTCTCTAGGAATACACATACACTCTCTCTCTCTCTAGGAATAAACACACACGGACACACTCTCTAGGGATAAACCTAAAAAAATAAAAAACGTACACATGCTTAACAAACACTACACACGTACACATGCTAAACAAACACACATGCTATAGGTAAACACATTCTCTCTCTGGGCTCCCTGTCCTGTCTTTGATTAGCAGCCAAAGCCCAACAGTCACAACGACAATCATCTCAGAAAGCCTCCTCATCGCTCGACCGAGGGGCCAGGGCCTGGTCACACACACACGGCTGAGACACCGCCCACCCACTCACACACTTATGAAAGCAGCAGCAGTCACCTCACTGTGACTCAGACACCTAGTTTGCCGGCTCCCGCCGCCAGACGCCCCTGGGCACCTCCGTGTGTGTCAAGTGGGCTGCCGGCTCGTCTCTCATAAGTGTGTGTGTGGGTGTGTTTCTCCTTGACAAGACTAGAAATATCCCATACTTCGTGATGATGAACGTTAGCTTCCTTAATCTTTCTCCCCAAGACATTGAGTCTTGATTAGCCGTCCAGGTCAGATAGTGGATTCTAATACAGAAGTGGATGAAGCCAAAGGATAATAATATACCTCTTATACAGCTTATCTCTGTGATAGGTCTCTTGACTTGACATAGAAACTGAAGAATATTAATCATTTTTTGAGTGTTTTGAAGGAATACGTGTCAGTTGGGATTATGGTTATTTCAACTCCTCATACTCCTCTTCAAGTGATGATTATTAGAAATATCATTTTAGGCACTTTACCATCAAGAGCTTTTCACTTGAAATTCAACTAACGTGTATGTCTATAATACAGCATGCATAGTAACGTGTTACCTTGCCGCTTCATCCAAATGTTCCTCCCCACAAGTGGTTCTGTAAACTGAAGTCGTGCAACACAGAGCTGAAGAAGTACAGCCACGTGAACAAGACGTTTTTAATGTTACCCTAACGCTCTTTCGCCCTCTTCTCCCTCCCTCTGTAGCTGTTCCGGAAGCTAGAGCAGTGCAACACAGAGCTGAAGAAGTACAGCCATGTAAACAAGACGTTTTTAATGTTACCCTAACGCTCTTTCGCCCTCTTCTCCCTCCCTCTGTAGCTGTTCCGGAAGCTAGAGCAGTGCAACACAGAGCTGAAGAAGTACAGCCATGTAAACAAGACGTTTTTAATGTTACCCTAACGCTCTTTCGCCCTCTTCTCTCTCCCTCTGTAGCTGGTCCGGAAGCTAGAGCAGTGCAACACAGAGCTGAAGAAGTACAGCCATGTAAACAAGACGTTTTTAATGTTACCCTAACGCTCTTTCGCCCTCTTCTCCCTCCCTCTGTAGCTGTTCCGGAAGCTAGAGCAGTGCAACACAGAGCTGAAGAAGTACAGCCATGTAAACAAGACGTTTTTAATGTTACCCTAACGCTCTTTCGCCCTCTTCTCCCTCCCTCTGTAGCTGTTCCGGAAGCTAGAGCAGTGCAACACAGAGCTGAAGAAGTACAGCCATGTAAACAAGACGTTTTTAATGTTACCCTAACGCTCTTTCGCCGTCTTCTCCCTCCCTCTGTAGCTGTTCCGGAAGCTAGAGCAGTGCAACACAGAGCTGAAGAAGTACAGCCATGTAAACAAGACGTTTTTAATGTTACCCTAACGCTCTTTCGCCCTCTTCTCCCTCCCTCTGTAGCTGTTCCGGAAGCTAGAGCAGTGCAACACAGAGCTGAAGAAGTACAGCCATGTAAACAAGACGTTTTTAATGTTACCCTAACGCTCTTTCGCCCTCTTCTCCCTCCCTCTGTAGCTGTTCCGGAAGCTAGAGCAGTGCAACACAGAGCTGAAGAAGTACAGCCATGTAAACAAGACGTTTTTAATGTTACCCTAACGCTCTTTCGCCCTCTTCTCCCTCCCTCTGTAGCTGTTCCGGAAGCTAGAGCAGTGCAACACAGAGCTGAAGAAGTACAGCCATGTAAACAAGACGTTTTTAATGTTACCCTAACGCTCTTTCGCCCTCTTCTCCCTCCCTCTGTAGCTGTTCCGGAAGCTAGAGCAGTGCAACACAGAGCTGAAGAAGTACAGCCATGTAAACAAGACGTTTTTAATGTTACCCTAACGCTCTTTCGCCCTCTTCTCCCTCCCTCTGTAGCTGTTCCGGAAGCTAGAGCAGTGCAACACAGAGCTGAAGAAGTACAGCCATGTAAACAAGACGTTTTTAATGTTACCCTAACGCTCTTTCGCCCTCTTCTCCCTCCCTCTGTAGCTGTTCCGGAAGCTAGAGCAGTGCAACACAGAGCTGAAGAAGTACAGCCATGTAAACAAGACGTTTTTAATGTTACCCTAACGCTCTTTCGCCCTCTTCTCCCTCCCTCTGTAGCTGTTCCGGAAGCTAGAGCAGTGCAACACAGAGCTGAAGAAGTACAGCCATGTAAACAAGACGTTTTTAATGTTACCCTAACGCTCTTTCGCCCTCTTCTCCCTCCCTCTGTAGCTGTTCCGGAAGCTACAGCAGTGCAACACAGAGCTGAAGAAGTACAGCCATGTAAACAAGACGTTTTTAATGTTACCCTAACGCTCTTTCGCCCTCTTCTCCCTCCCTCTGTAGCTGTTCCGGAAGCTAGAGCAGTGCAACACAGAGCTGAAGAAGTACAGCCATGTAAACAAGACGTTTTTAATGTTACCCTAACGCTCTTTCGCCCTCTTCTCCCTCCCTCTGTAGCTGTTCCGGAAGCTAGAGCAGTGCAACACAGAGCTGAAGAAGTACAGCCATGTAAACAAGACATTTTTAATGTTACCCTAACGCTCTTTCGCCCTCTTCTCCCTCCCTCTGTAGCTGTTCCGGAAGCTAGAGCAGTGCAACACAGAGCTGAAGAAGTACAGCCATGTAAACAAGACGTTTTTAATGTTACCCTAACGCTCTTTCGCCCTCTTCTCCCTCCCTCTGTAGCTGTTCCGGAAGCTAGAGCAGTGCAACACAGAGCTGAAGAAGTACAGCCATGTAAACAAGACGTTTTTAATGTTACCCTAACGCTCTTTCGCCCTCTTCTCCCTCCCTCTGTAGCTGTTCCGGAAGCTAGAGCAGTGCAACACAGAGCTGAAGAAGTACAGCCATGTAAACAAGACGTTTTTAATGTTACCCTAACGCTCTTTCGCCCTCTTCTCCCTCCCTCTGTAGCTGTTCCGGAAGCTAGAGCAGTGCAACACAGAGCTGAAGAAGTACAGCAATGTAAACAAGACGTTTTTAATGTTACCCTAACGCTCTTTCGCCCTCTTCTCCCTCCCTCTGTAGCTGTTCCGGAAGCTAGAGCAGTGCAACACAGAGCTGAAGAAGTACAGCCATGTAAACAAGACGTTTTTAATGTTACCCTAACGCTCTTTCGCCCTCTTCTCCCTCCCTCTGTAGCTGTTCCGGAAGCTAGAGCAGTGCAACACAGAGCTGAAGAAGTACAGCCATGTAAACAAGACGTTTTTAATGTTACCCTAACGCTCTTTCGCCCTCTTCTCCCTCCCTCTGTAGCTGTTCCGGAAGCTAGAGCAGTGCAACACAGAGCTGAAGAAGTACAGCCATGTAAACAAGACGTTTTTAATGTTACCCTAACGCTCTTTCGCCCTCTTCTCCCTCCCTCTGTAGCTGTTCCGGAAGCTAGAGCAGTGCAACACAGAGCTGAAGAAGTACAGCCATGTAAACAAGACGTTTTTAATGTTACCCTAACGCTCTTTCGCCCTCTTCTCCCTCCCTCTGTAGCTGTTCCGGAAGCTAGAGCAGTGCAACACAGAGCTGAAGAAGTACAGCAATGTAAACAAGACGTTTTTAATGTTACCCTAACGCTCTTTCGCCCTCTTCTCCCTCCCTCTGTAGCTGTTCCGGAAGCTAGAGCAGTGCAACACAGAGCTGAAGAAGTACAGCCATGTAAACAAGACGTTTTTAATGTTACCCTAACGCTCTTTCGCCCTCTTCTCCCTCCCTCTGTAGCTGTTCCGGAAGCTAGAGCAGTGCAACACAGAGCTGAAGAAGTACAGCCATGTAAACAAGACGTTTTTAATGTTACCCTAACGCTCTTTCGCCCTCTTCTCCCTCCCTCTGTAGCTGTTCCGGAAGCTAGAGCAGTGCAACACAGAGCTGAAGAAGTACAGCCATGTAAACAAGACGTTTTTAATGTTACCCTAACGCTCTTTCGCCCTCTTCTCCCTCCCTCTGTAGCTGTTCCGGAAGCTAGAGCAGTGCAACACAGAGCTGAAGAAGTACAGCCATGTAAACAAGACGTTTTTATTGTTACCCTAACGCTCTTTCGCCCTCTTCTCCCTCCCTCTGTAGCTGTTCCGGAAGCTAGAGCAGTGCAACACAGAGCTGAAGAAGTACAGCCATGTAAACAAGAAGGCCCTGGACCAGTTTGTCAACTTCTCTGAGCAGAAGGAGAAGCTGATCAAGCGTCAGGACGAGCTGGAGCGAGGACACAAGTCCATCATGGAGCTCATGAACGTCCTGGAGCTCAGGAAGTACGAGGCCATCCAGCTCACATTCAAACAGGTACGTTGTCCTCAACTTCACTCTTTTAACAAGTACCTAACCTCTTCATTAGGGGAAAGAGGTACGCTTCATCCCTTGAATCAAAACCTCAATCAAGTCTCAAATTGGTACGCTTTCAACCTGATTTAGGTCTCAGATAGACCGTGACTCTGAATTTGGCCTTCTGCACATACACCTGTACCCCTGAGCAGGGCGGCAGGTAGCTTAGTGGTTAAGAGCGTTGTGCCAGTAACTGAAAGGTCGCTGGTTCTAATCCCCGAGCCGACTAGGTGAAAAAAATTATGTCGATGTGCCCTTGAGCAAGGCACTTAACCCTAATTGCTCCTGTAAGTCGCTCTGGATAAGAGCGTCTGCTAAATGACGTAAATGTAATGTAAATGTCTCAATCAGATAGACTTCAACTCCCCCCCGAATAAGTCATTATCCTTCAACAGGAGAAATGTTCATGATTTAAACCATATGAAACTCAAGACCCCAAATGTAGGACACGGTTGTTGAGTTCTGTCAGCATGAGTTCAATCAAGCACATTCCCATTGCTGGATTGATTATAGTAGTTTTTACTTATAAGCGCTTTTCATTTTACAGTAATAATCTACGTTCCAAAGTGAATAACCATATCATGACTAATTTCCTCTCCTCAGGTGTCTAAGAACTTCAGTGAGGTTTTCCAGAAGCTGGTTCCGGGGGGCAAGGCCACCCTGGTGATGAAAAAGGGTGACATGGAGGGGGGTCAGTCCCAGGATGAGGGGGAGGGGGGCACTGACAGCGAGAAGGGCTCAGGCTCTCAGAGCAGTGTGCCCTCTGTAGACCAGTTCACCGGAGTCGGCATCAGGGTAAGAGTGTTTGTGCGGGTGTGTGTGTTTGTTTGAGAGCGAACACGAGAACCACGAGAGAGATTTGTGATAAATAGTGAAAATGTCATATGTACTCCGAAGAGCTTTTTGATAATTTTTTAGTTGTTGCCTCTTTTACACAGAAAGTAATCAAACACCAGAATGGGCAAGAAATTATGAGTTTCATTATTGAGTGTATCACATCATCCTAGTTTGCTGTTGCTCATGTCATTTTTTTCTTCCTAATTAAAAAAAAAGTTCATGTTCTATCATATTTCCAGGTTCATGTAGAACAGGGATGGCAACCCTTTCCTATTTTTTATTTTTTTTAGGAACTCAGTTGGGATCTTAACTTAATGTTGGAAGTTAGAATAGTAGAATACACAAGTTGCAATTTCGAAATGTGGTTAGGCATCATCTGTTTGCGCGCAATACCCTATATCTCCGTGGCATCACCCTATACCTCCGTGGCATCACCCTATACCTCCGTGGCATCACCCTATACCTCCGTGACATCACCCTATACCTCCGTGGCATCACCCTATACCTCAGTGGCACCACCCTATACCTCAGTGGCACCACCCTATACCTCAGTGGCACCACCCTATACCTCAGTGGCACCACCCTATACCTCAGTGGCACCACCCTATACCTCAGTGGCACCACCCTATACCTCAGTGGCACCACCCTATACCTCCGTGGCATCACCCTATACCTCCGTGGCACCACCCTATACCTCAGTGGCACCACCCTATACCTCAGTGGCATCACCCTATACCTCAGTGGCATCACCCTATACCTCAGTGGCATCACCCTATACCTCAGTGGCATCACCCTATACCTCAGTGGCACCACCCTATACCTCCGTGGCATCACCCTATACCTCCGTGGCACCACCCTATACCTCAGTGGCATCACCCTATACCTCTGTGGCATCACCCTATACCTCTGTGGCATCACCCTATACCTCAGTGGCATCACCCTATACCTCAGTGGCACCACCCTATAAATCAGTTGCATCACCCCGTACCCCAGTAGCATCACCCCGTACCTCAGTGGCATCACCTTCATGTGTGCAAGACTAGTTGAGATGGACGTTGCTCAAGGAGAGAGAGAGAGTTGGACATTGCAGCACTTCGCCATTGTATTAGTTGGGATTTGGTTAAATCGCAGTGGATCGAATCATGTGAATCAAAATAATAATTTGTGAATCGCGAACATTTAATTTTACGACAAATATTTGATTCCACCTTTCTTTTGAATTATATGGCTTCAAAACGTGTTTTGTTGATACTTTCAGTTGATTTGGGCCTCCAATGTTTGGGACATTGCAACTCAATAGTTTATAGTCTGCGTGTAAAATAAACACTTCTAAGATAAATATGACTAAACTCGAAAAGGTACATTTCCTGAAAAATATTTGTGGGCTTGCCATTTGATCTTTGGTATATTGAATGAGCAAATTATTTTAAAAGGCATAAAATGTATTTGGTTGTAATGTTGCAATATTTTACATCAAGGGTGGTCAACCATCCTCCAGGAGAGCTAATGGGTGTTCAGGCTTTTATTCCTGTCCCCCGCTTAACAAACCACCATTTTAGAAATGAGCAGCTCAACCGGACCTTGATAAACTGGCTCAGATGGGTTTGAGCAGGGCTGGATCAAAAGCCTGCACATCCAGTAGCTCTCCAGACTGAGGGTTGACCATGTGTTTTATACAGTTGCCTAACAGGTATTCTGCTTGTGGGGGGTTAAGTGCCTTGCACAACAACAGGAGATGGTACATGAGATCAGAGAGCAGCCTCCCAGTGTCGATACCACATTACTTTTTTATACATACAGTGGGGAAAAAAAGTATTTAGTCAGCCACCAATTTTGCAAGTTCTCCCACTTAAAAAGATGAGAGAGGCCTGTAATTTTCATCATAGGTACACGTCAACTATGACAGACAAATTGAGGAAAAAAAATCCAGAAAATCCCATTGTAGGATTTTTAATGAATTTATTTGCAAATTATGGTGGAAAAAAGTATTTGGTCACCTACAAACAAGCAAGATTTCTGGCTCTCACAGACCTGTAACTTCTTCTTTAAGAGGCTCCTCTGTCCTCCACTCGTTACCTGTATTAATGGCACCTGTTTGAACTTGTAATCAGTATAAAAGACACCTGTCCACAACCTCAAACAGTCACACTCCAAACTCCACAATGGCCAAGACCAAAGAGCTGTCAAAGGACACCAGAAACAAAATTGTAGACCTGCACCAGGCTGGGAAGACTGAATCTGCAATAGGTAAGCAGCTTGGTTTGAAGAAATCAACTGTGGGAGCAATTGTTAGGAAATGGAAGACATACAAGACCACTGATAATCTCCCTCGATCTGGGGCTCCACGCAAGATCTCACCCCGTGGGGTCAAAATGATCACAAGAACGGTGAGCAAAAATCCCAGAACCACACGGGGGGACCTAGTGAATGACCTGCAGAGAGCTGGGACCAAAGTAACAAAGCCTACCATCAGTAACACACTACGCCGCCAGGGACTCAAATCCTGCAGTGCGAGACGTGTCCCCCTGCTTAAGCCAGTACATGTCCAGGCCCGTCTGAAGTGCATTTGGATGATCCAGAAGAGGATTGGGAGAATGTCATACGGTCAGATGAAACCAAAATATAACTTTTTGGTAAAAACTCAACTCGTCAAGTTTGGAGGACAAAGAATGCTGAGTTGCATCCAAAGAACACCATACCTACTGTGAAGCATGGGGTTGGAAACATCATGCTTTGGGGCTGTTTTTCTGCAAAGGGACCAGGACGACTAATCCGTGTAAAGGAAAGAATGAATGGGGCCATGTATCGTGAGATTTTGAGTGAAATCCTCCTTCCATCAGCAAGGGCATTGAAGATGAAACGTGGCTGGGTCTTTCAGCATGACAATGATCCCAAACACACCGCCCGGGCAACGAAGGAGTGGCTTCGTAAGAAGCATTTCAAGGTCCTGGAGTGGTCTAGCCAGTCTCCAGATCTCAACCCCATAGAAAATCTTTGGAGGGAGTTGAAAGTCTGTGTTGCCCAGCGACAGCCCCAAAACATCACTGCTCTAGAGGAGATCTGCATGGAGGAATGGGCCAAAATACCAGCAACAGTGTGTGAAAACCTTGTGAAGACTTACAGAAAACGTTTGACCTGTGTCATTGCCAACAAAGGGTATATAACAAAGTATTGAGAAACTTTTGTTATTGACCAAATACTTATTTTCCACCATCATATGCCAATAAATTCATAAAAAATCCTACAATGTGATTTTCTGGATTTTTTTTTCTCATTTTGTCTGTCATAGTTGACGTGTACCTATGATGAAAATTACAGGCCTCTCTCATCTTTTTAAGTGGGAGAACTTGCACAATTGGTGGCTGACTAAATACTTTTTTTCCCCACTGTACATAGAGACGACGCCAATTGTTGGTCATGGAAATTTTGTTAAAAGTCATGAAATTCGATCTGTCAAAATTCCACTGGAAAACCTCCCTGGTCTTTGTGGTTGAATCTGTGTTTGAAATTCACTGCTCGACTGCGGGACCTTACAGATAATTGTATGTGTGGGGTACAGAGATGAGGTAGTCATTCAAAAATCATGTTAAATGCTATTATTGCACACACAGTGAGTCCATGCAACTTGTTGTGACTTTTAAGCACATTTTTACTCCTTAACTTATTTTTAGGCTTGCCATAACAAAGGGGTTGAATACTTATTGACTCAAGACATTTCAGCTTTTCATTTTTTATTAATTTGTAAAAAAATCATTCCACTTTGACATCATGGTGTATTGTGTGTAGGCCAGTGATACAAAATCTCAATTGATTCCGTTTTTAAATTCAGGGGGAAAAGTCAAGGGGTGTGAATACTTTCTGAAGGCACTCTGTGTATATACTTTTCAATAATATTCCACATTTGTTTCTCTCCTCTTGCCCCCTCCAGGTGTCGTTCACGGGGAAGCAGGGGGAGATGAGGGAGATGCAGCAGCTCTCTGGAGGTCAGAAGTCCCTGGTGGCCCTGGCCCTCATCTTCGCCATCCAGAAGTGTGACCCCGCTCCTTTCTACCTGTTTGACGAGATTGACCAGGCCCTGGACGCACAGCACAGGAAGGCTGTCTCAGGTAATAACACCACTAGTATCAAATCAATATTTTCGATTTTAAAAGCATATTTTATACAACACAACCACTCACAGACGGCCTCCCTTGGATAAGAAGAGATGGGATAATGAAGAATTCCAGAATTTTTCTGACTTGAATAAGTGTGTTGAATTTACAGCTTTCTGTCTTGATTTTCAATGTTCGTCCAGCCACAACCCTTGTCTGGCTACCCAAACTCCTTGCTCCGGCCAAATGCTACGCCACGCCCATAGACGTTAGTTTATTCTCCGCAATGAGTCTGGATCTGAGTACCTCCCAACGATTTCTAGAACGCAAACACATTCTAATCGTTCTGATTGGTCCCAGAAACCGATGGGTTGGGCCAGAGCCAGAACACACGTGGGCAAAGCAACAATTTGAACATTCGTCATTGGCTTTGATAGTCTGATTGGTTAGAAATGATCCAATCACTGATGACTTTGTTTTGTACAACACCCATCATTTTGATGTCACCACAAACGACTTCTATGATGGCAGTCTGACTGAAGTATGTAGCGCAGTGGAAGAATTCAGTTTGAGTTGTCAGACAACCACAACCCTTCAACAAGCATGAAGAAATGTAAGCATTTATAACATATCTATAAATCTCTTATCAGTGTGTAATGTGTGTTCCAGATATGATTGTAGAGCTGGCGGGCCATGCCCAGTTTATCACCACTACATTCAGACCTGAGCTTCTGGAGTCAGCTGACAAGTTCTACGGAGTCAAGTTCAGAAACAAGGTGAAGTTCCTTAAAAGTTTATACGTTGGTCCACATCGGTATGAATGCGTGGGTACTGGTTACTCACTCACTGGCTAGTTTTAGACTTGTTTAATACCCTCTGGCATTCAGAGATGTGAAAAATATGTTTCATAAGATGATTGACTCAGTGGAACTCAGACACAGGCTCACTGTGTGTGTGTGTGTGTGTTTCCAGGTGAGTCACATTGACGTGATCTCGGCAGAGCAGGCAAAAGACTTTGTGGAGGACGACACTACCCATGGTTAAGAAGAATCAACTCTTCATCATCCTCCTCTTCCTCACCCACCTCTGTAGTGCACTGCCTAACACTGAGCCTTCAGTCCTCTCCACTCCGACAGAACTCAACCAGAACCATAGAATTAGAACACATTCATTGGAATCTATTCTAATTCTACCGTCAGAACTCTTGTCAGAACTCCCAAGTCTGTCATCTAGGGCTTAGTAGCTGCACCACTGTTCCCTTCTCTATGACATTGTTATGATGACATCCATCGTCTTCTTCTCTCAGAGGAGCGGCCGAGGAGGGAAATAAGAGTCCATTGAGTTTTTTCTGGTCTGTATTTTATTTTTATCAACGTTTTCAGGTGGGGGTTTTTTGCAAGTCATGTTGATGTTTGAGATGAGGGTTGATTTTCAGTGCTGGCGCAGCCTTTGACCTCATTGTATTTAATGGAAAATTGAGAACTTTTGAGATTCAAATGCATGTTCTTTTTTTATTTGAAACTGTTGGTATGTGCTGTGCAGATGTTGTGCTGATGATTTTCCCATAAATTGACAGAAATAGTTCTGCTGAGGATAGTCAGTCATTTTGAATCTCAAACTGTGAGGTATAGTGACAGACAGAGAAATAATAATTTTTAAATAACCAGTTTGTCAGAATATTCTTCCATGTTTAAGATATGTGACATATTATCCCCTTTTTGTACTTATAATAAAACATTAACTTGTTGTATCGTCGTTACCAGAAAAATGGTTTGAAATATTCGGAACATTTTTATTCTTTATTTTTGTTAACAGTGTCTTGGCATTCCCTGTTGTAGGTCATGCTCTTGTAACCAGTTAGTTCTACACTGACTGCAGCATGTAAACTTGTTTTTCTCTCCCTGTTACTCTATTAGAAAACAATAAAAATTAAATGTATAAATCTTACGCTTAAATCGTATAGATCTTTCGTAGGATCATGAAGTCAACTAGAAAACGAACATTTCCTGAAGAAAGTTGTGTGCATTTGTAGTGAAGTAAGTTGTAGTGTGACATGTGATCTGTGTAGCATTATACCACTGGGTGGCGCTAGGTCACAATCTTTTCACCTCCTGAACCATACATCTGTCTGGTAACTACATGGACCACGAAATAAGATGAAGTTACACCACGAGGTGTAATGAGTGACCTATAATATACATACTGAATGTCTAGAGGAGTGACACAGATAATTATTTGAGATCATGACACTTGAGTCTGCTGGTATTTCATAATGTTAAGATGTAATATCAGACATAGGGATCATATCAGTGAAGAGGATAGCTACCAGAAACCTAGTTTCAATCTGCCATGTGGGGCACCTAAATATGACCAAAAAAATTGATTGATTTCTACCACTGAGCGTGACAGTATTTTTGAAGTTGGCTGATAAGATGTCAATCAGAAACAGGAAGGTAATGAAACCCAGATTAACATCTGATCAATGGCCCTAATTGAACCATTTAATCAATTTCAATCTGCCAAGTGGGACACCCAGAAGTTAATTGTGATCCTCTAGTCTCCTCACACTTTATTTTCTGTCTGATGAAATCCCACTGACCCAAGGTCTGTTGGTGCTGTCTTGCCAGTTACAGTCTCTCTGGGACCAGGGTAACCCAGTGCCTTGTTAGTGAATGGGAAAGGGTGTGACCCTCAGACCGTCGGCCCAGAGTTAGCCAGACATTTGGAATAGATCGTCATACGTTAATGACCCTACTGACTGTGACTACAGTACACTGACTGACTACTGACCTGACTGACCACCAGACTAGTCTCACACCCGCCTGCCAACAGAACACCTCATACACCTGTGCCCTGCCAGGCCCAAGCCATTAGCCAGGCAATACTCCATGCTCTCTCTCACTGTCCCTAGTCAGCTGATCTGAAATCGGAATTTCATCCAAGCCTCAAGTAATTGCTGTCAGATGATCTGACATCTATCCAAGACTACCCAAGCAATGTTGTCTCTCTCTCTCTCTCTCTCTCTCTCTCTCTCTCTCTCTCTCTCCTGTCAGCTGAAATGAACAGACCCCCTGTTCTTCCTACTATCCATTCCCTCTGCCGCCTCCCTTTCTACTAAACTATATACAGTTGAAGTCGGAAGTTTACATACACTTAGGTTGGAGTCATTAAAACTCGTTTTTCAACCACTCCACAAATTTATTGGTAACAAACTATAGTTTTGGCAAGTCGGTTAGGACATCTACTTTGTGCATGACACAAGTAATTTTTCCAACAATTGTTTACAGACAGATTATTTCACTTATAATTCACTGTATCACAATTCCAGAGGGTCAGAAGTTTACATACACTAAGTTGACTGTGCCTTTAAACAGCTTGGAAAATTCCAGAAAATGAGGTCATGGCTTTAGAAACTTCTGATAGGCTAATTGACATCATTTAAGTCAATTGGAGGTGTACCTGTGGATGTATTTCAAGGCCTACCTTCAAACTCAGTGCCTCTTTGCTTTACATGGGAAAATCAGCCAAGACCTCAGAAAAAAAGTTGTAGACCTCCACAAGTCTGGTTCATCCTTGGGAGCAATTTACAAATGCCTGAAGGTAACACGTTCATCTGTACAAACAATAGTACGCAAGTATAAACACCATGGGACCACGCAGCCGTCATACCGCTCAGGAAGGAGACGCGTTCTGTCTCCTAGAGATGAACGTACTTTGGTAGGAAAAGTGCAAATCAATCCCAGAACAACAGCAAAGGACCTAGTGAAGATTCTGGAGGAAACAGGTACAAAAGTATCTATATCCACAGTAAAACGAGTCCTGAAAGGCCGCTCAGCAAGGAAGAAGCCACTGCTCCAAAACCGCCATAAAAAAAGCCAGACTATGGTTTGCAACTGCACATGGGAACAAAGATAGTACTTTTTGGAGAAATGTCCACTGGTCTGATGAAACAAAAATAGAACTGTTTGGCCATAATGACCATCGTTATGTTTGGAGGAAAAAGGGGGCTGCTTGCAAGTCGAAGAACACCATCCCAACCGTGAAGCACGGGGGTGGCAGCATCATGCTGTGGGGGTGTTTTGCTGCAGGAGGGACTGGTGCACTTCACAAAATAGATGGCATCATGAGGAAGGAAAATTATGTGGATATATTGAAGCAACATCTCAAGACATCAGTCAGGAAGTTAAAGCTTGATCGCAAATGGGTCTTCCAAATGGACAATGACCCCTAGCATACTTCCAATGTTGTGGCAAAATGGCTAAAGGACAATAAAGTCAAGGTATTGGAGTGGCCATCACAAAGCCCTGACCTCAATCCTATAGAAAATGTGTGGGCAGAACTGAAAAAGTGTGTGCGAGCAAGGAGGCCTACAAACCTGACTCAGTTACACCAGCTCTGTCAGGAGGAATGGGCCAAAATTCACCCAACTTATTGTGGGAAGCTTGTAGAAGGCTACCCGAAACATTTGACCCAAGTTAAACAATTTAAAGGCAATGCTACCAAATACTAATTGAGTGTATGAAAACTTGTGACCCACTGGGAATGTGATGAAATAAATAAAAGATGAAATAAATCATTCTCCTATTATTATTATTATTATTATTATTATTATTATTATTAATATTATTATTATTCTGACATTTCACATTCTTAAAATAAAGTGGTGATCCTAACTGACCTAAGAAAGGGATTTTTTACTAGGCTTAAATGTCAGGAATTGTGAAAAACTGAGTTTAAATGTATTTGGCTAAGGTATATGTAAACTTCCGACTTCAACTGTATCTATCATATTAAAATACAGTACCCTTTTCCTGCCCTCCACCCACACCTCTACGGAACATATCAAATCAAGTTTCCAACCTCCCCCTGCTTCCTCTCTTCCTCCCCTGCAGGTTACCGTTTTTCATCATGAATCTTGTTCTGGAGGCAGCTCTGTACAGTGGTCACTAGCTGGCACAGCCACAAAGTCATAAAATCAGATTTTAAACCTAACCTTAACCACACTGCTAACCCTAATGCCTAAACCTAACCTTCAAATAAGACCTTTTTCTTTCTTTATTTTCAATATAGCCCAATTCGACTTTGCAGCTGGCCTATCTAAGGGGAAGACTCAATAAACGTCAACCTGCTCCTCCCCTCCATACCCTCCCACTCATCTACCCCTCATATCCTGTGGAATCAAAGCTACAGGTTCCGTCCCAAATGGCACCCTATTCCCTTTAACGTACACTACTATATAGGGAATAGGGTGCCATTTGGGATGTAAACCACATGATCCCAAGCCCATAATCAGGGAAGAGACATAAAGCGAGAGACTAACCTCAATAAACCACAACATAAATCTGTCCGGGATGTACAGTCATTCGCACCAACAAGTTAATTTGTTGTCCGACAGGTGCCGTTATACTGCTGATACTTTATCAGTCAGACCTGGGTTCAAATACTATTTGGAATATTCCAAATGCCCTATTTGGGCTTGATTGAGCTTGTCTGGCGCAATTGAACCATTAGAATAGTTACAAAAAAGCAAACACAACCCATCTGGCATTCCAGGCAGGTTAAAGCTATCGCAAAAAGGATTTGAAATGTTTCGAATACTGTTTGATCCCAGGTCTGATTGTGTGGTGGTGGTAAGGGACCCATATTAACACTGGATACCCTGTCCTTGCACTGCCGTGTTCTGGTCTGACAGGATCTGGACAGTGTCACACATCCAATAAACATGTCATGGGGAGAGGAGACCTCAGGGAGATGAGGAGACAACAGTTGCTAGGCAGTACAGATAGGCAGGCAGGCTACTAGATGAGGATCATGTTCACCAGGGCACCTCATGGGCAAATCCAGGGTCATGTTCATTAGAGCAGGCAACAGAAAATGCTTTTTTTGTTTTGTAATGAAAATGAGCAGATAGTGATCCCTCCCTGTTCAGTCAGTTTAGTTCCGTTTGGTGCCTAATGAGCCCAGGCCCATGGTTGTCTGTGTGGAGCTGGGGCTGGAGGACTGGGGTTGGGGCTGGATGACTGGGGCTGGGGCTGGAGGACTGGAGTTGGGGCTGGATGACTGGGGCTGGGGCTGGATGACTGGGGTTGGGGCTGGATGACTGGGGCTGGGGCTGGAGGACTGGGGTTGGGGCTGGGGCTGGAGGACTGGGGTTGGGGCTGGATGACTGGGGCTGGGCTGGAGGACTGGGGTTGGGGCTGCCCTCCCTCCCCCTGTTGCCCTTGCAGGAGGAAAGATTAGCGGTTCAGACACCATGGCGCCGGGGTCCCAATGGAGATGAGTTGGATTTACCCTCTAATTCAATTACAGTCATATTATATCGGTAGCACTTTATTTTATGGTACTGGTATTAAACTAGTGTTTGTTTGTTAACGAACTACCCAGAACTAAATGGTGTGTAGTGGAGGTGTTTGTTTCAATGTAGCCCATAGAGAGTGAGACATCAAATAAAGCTACAATAAATCAAACTACAGTTTAATAATGCTTCTTTAATAAATGTGTTGAGTGAATGTTGTTGGATTAATGTTTGCTGTAGTTGGAAATGTGGTAATATAATTTTAAGTCATAGCCAATGACCTACAGTATGTCTATGGAAATACACAACATCCACCAAATTGTTTACAGCTGTTACCCTAGCCATAACCCTAACCCTCAACCACAACTTAACCCTAACCCTAGCTTCATGTCCACATCCCGGTTCGACCCTAACCCTAACCCTAGCCTCAACCTTAACCCTTTACTCAGCATTAAACGTCGTTAGGATGTACATGACATTTATTTTTCTACTTCAATCTTTCAGTTAACAACACTTTTCATCCTGTGCTTTTACAATCCTAACACCTAGTGTTAACTAAGTGTTGGTGTGTGAGTGCTGTTCAATTCCATAAAACGTTCTTAAGTGTTTACAAACAGTATTTTTTCACAGCCATTTAAAACAGGCCTCTTTGTACCTCTTCCTCAAACCTAAAACCCCAGTAACATAACACAGGAGACAGCATATCTGAACCCAGTGCCATGGTCAGCGCCATGCTCTGTCACTATGTAATTTTAGTTCTCCATATAAAAAATGCAACTGCCGTAACCGTGTGAACAATGGAATTTACAAGCTGTTGTCATCGGCGACGGCCGGTGCCTTCATTCCTTTTTTAAGCCTATTTTATGAGGTCAGGTGTTCTCAGCATAGATATGGGGGTAGCAACAGGGACCAACGTCCTCTGTGGATTGGGGGGCCACCAGGGCCGGCTCCAGGCATAAGAGACTTAGAGCCCCAGGCCCCAGGAGGGTTAGATAGAGCATGAGAGGGAGAGAGAATGAAAGACAGAGAGAATGAGAGAACAGACAAGGCGAAATAGATACCTTCTTCTCATGCCACAGCTTTAGCCACAGCTGACCTTCTGTGTGTATGTGTGTGTGTGTGTGTGTGCGTGTGTGTGTGCGTGCGTGCGTGCGTGCGCATATGTCAAATACCTGCCGTCGAGTCCCAACACTGAGGGTTTAGCATAATGAGGCATAAAGGTAGCATATTCAAATGATTTTCATTATAAAGCTAAGCCTAGTTAATGACTTCACACATTTGGTTAAATCCTCCTCAAAATAAACATACCCAACCCCTTCATGGGAATGCCCTGCTGCTGTGTTCTGGGGAATAGGGAATGGAATTCCAAGCTGTACCCTCCGTGAACGTTTCTGTTCTGGAAAAGTGATGGTTTCTCAAGAATTGTGCTAATCCACAGGGTGCTCCCACATCTCCCACAAATCTGCTGTTAAAACCAAAAACCCACATTTATTGAAAAAAAGACTGGAAAATCTGTTTTTGCTACGGCATATTTCATGCCGTTTTTTTAATCGCTTTGGTACATTTTCACAAGTATGTGGTACATTTTCACATGTATGTGGTACATTTTCACAACTCTTAGTACAAAACTCAAAACAGATCATCAAAAAGGCAGTTGTTTAATAACTCTAAGCACATTTTCAATCGACTAAGTACAACACACAAAATCATACAGTCACTTTTTCACCAAACTTAATCAGTGTTTCATCTAAAATACATGTTTCACATTGCAATACATGTTCATATAAAGTAATTGCCTTTCACAATGCAACGCTCACATTACTTTTAATATGATTCTCTTCTCTTTTGTTAGAAGACATTTTACTATTACTTAATCCAACTGCTCTTAATTGATGATCACTTAAATGTTTGGTAGACCTATACATTTTACATGTCTACTACAGATTTTGAGAACTACATAATGAATATGCATGTCTGTAAAGTAGAAACATAAAGCGTATGATATATACTCAAATGTACTACTATGATGATAACTATTATGTTTTTACTTCACAGTCTATTTAAAAAAATCTGATATTGACAAGATCAGAGATGTACTGTATGTAACAAATAAAATACAAGTTTATTGGTCGCGCATTAACAGATGTTACAGCAGGTGCAGTGAAATACTTGTGTTTTCTAGCTCCTACAGTGTAGTAATACAATATCAATTCAATACAATACAAAAATAATCCAAATGTTCAAGACAGGCTTGATGCAAACTAGTGCTGCTAAACATTATGTTGCTTTCATTTCTTTCATTTGATTACATTGTGAAAGATGTCTTCAATGATTACACCTTTGATCACACAAGGAATACAAATTATGGAAATGTGATGTTCTGTAAATTGCCTAATGTGAAAACAGTGTAATGTACTGTAATTTACAGTACTGTAGCATACTACATTCAAAGGGCAATTTTGAAAGATGTATCATACATTTTTTGCTATTGGATTAACTGGTTATTAAAATAACTAAATTGAGAAGATATCATTATGTTGTGTTTTGGTGATTCAATCAATGTACTCATTATATTTCACAGTAAACTTATATTTTGGATCAATGGTTGTCTTGTGAAAGATGTCCACAAACAAAATTAATGTAAGGCTGGCTGCATTACAAGTGTTACCAGTTTGGAGTTTTGTACTAAGAGTTTTGAAAATTCACCACATATGTGAAAATAGTATCAAAGCGATAAAAAAACTGTAAAGTCCACCACATGTTCCCTCCACTTTGACTGTAAAACATTCTAAAATAGAACTCTCAACCACTGAACATTCCGAAATGGAACTTTCAAACACTGAACGTCCTAAAAGAGAATTCTCGAACACTGAACATTCTTTTTGAACATTCTATTACTCCATTCATCAAGGAACAAGGCAACAGTAAACATGTCGTCCCCCACGAATTTCACGACTCTAGGTCGAACGGGGTGAGGGGCATGACCTTTCAGATTTTCAATCTCTTGTTATAGCACCACCATCTGGCCAATCAGTGATCTATATGGCAAGACGCACCATTCACCCAAGTTTCGTAAAAATCGTTCCAATGGTGTCTGAGATATCGCGTGGGACGTA
Source organism: Coregonus lavaretus (assembly GCF_964263955.1). NCBI lineage: Eukaryota > Metazoa > Chordata > Actinopteri > Salmoniformes > Salmonidae > Coregonus > Coregonus lavaretus. The sequence goes on along the minus strand of NW_028165943.1, from coordinate 32,158 downwards.
CTAACTAACGTACGAACGTACGGAGACAGATCCACAGTCCCCTCCCTGACAAAAAGCACCTTTCTGCCTTCTGTACATGTATGTCCCATCTGACTTTCTGGGTTGGTGGCCACGTCATGTTACAGGCACAGTACAGTGGTAGTAGTATCTCTCTCGCTGGCCAAAAATAAATGGTGGGGGGGTTAAGCAGAGAGCTTCACACACATGTGCTACGACTGTCCGGAGTGTGTGTGTGTATGTGCGAGTGTGTGTGCGAGTGTGTGTGCTCACGCGGTTCTGTGTGTGTGATTAGGCCTCCTGTAGCTCAGTTGGTAGAGCATGGCGCTTGCAACGCCAGGGTTGTGGGTTTGATTCCCACGGGGGGCCAGTATGAAAAATATATGCACTCACTAACTGTAAGTCGCTCTGGATAAGAGTGTCTGCTAAATGACTCAAATGTAAAATGTATGTACATGCCTGCATGCTCCCCCAGAGTTATCGGAGGTTGTCAACAAGAAATCTATCAGCTTTGTCACCACTCATCCAAACAGACGATGTGTGGATGTCTCCTGTCCAAGGACACTGGGCCCTGAGTGGGCCTGTACTCTCTGTTTTATCATGATTTATTTATCTATCTAGTTAGAAGACATTTATCTCCCGGTCCGTGGTTCTAGCACATTGGGGAGGCTGATCTGTCATCACACAGTCAAAATACTTATGATTTGATTAAGAGAAGTACATTTTTTCAGGAATAAAGACGTTGTTATGAATATGACACCACTAAGTACACACTGGTTGAATCAGCGTTGTCTCCAAGTCTTTTCAATGAAATGACGTTGAACCAACATGGAATAGACGTTGATTTGACATCTGTGCCCAGTGGGAGATGACGCATTTAGCAGGTAATGGAGTCTTATACATCTGAAATTGTGAAGGAGTCCATTATGTTCCTTCAGTAGGGTTAGGTTACAATTGAATAATATAAACTAGCTTTTCAGGGAGAAGAACATCTATAAATGAAACAATGGTCACTACTAGTTTGAGACAGATGATAAATTAGACGGGTAATGTGGGAGATGACACATTTAGCAGGTAATGGAGTGTCATACATGTGAAATTATAAAGGAAAGCCATTATGTTCCATTGGTAGGCCACAATTACATAAGGTGTGTTTTTATTCTGTCTGAATGATGTGGTTATATCATCCAGCCTGCCATTCAGGACTATCAAAGAACACTGTTGTGCTTTTATACTATATCTGGCAACGAGAAGAGGGAGGAAATCCCAGCTTAGACAATCCTCTACTCTAGTCCTGTGGAAACAGGCCTAGGGTTGGTTGCCAGACATAATATTATCCCCCCGTTTCCTGAATCAACTCCTCTGTTTAATGTGCAATATTCCACAGTCTCCACAGTGGTTGTCCCACTGGCTATCATAAGTTGAATGCACCAATTTGTAAGTCGCTCTGGATAAGAGCGTCTGCTAAATGACGTAAATGTAAATGTACATCCACCACCACCCTGTCCCTTCAGGTAGTGATACCACAGTCTACACCCACTACCACCCTGTCCCTTCAGGTAGTGATGCCACAGTCTACACCCACCACCACCCTGTCCCTTCAGGTAGTGATACCACAGTCTACACCCACTACCACCCTGTCCCTTCAGGTAGTGATACCACAGTCTACACTCACCACCACCCTGTCCCTTCAGGTAGTGATACCACAGTCTACACCCACTACCACCCTGTCCCTTCAGGTAGTGATACCACAGTCTACACCCACTACCACCCTGTCCCTTCAGGTAGTGATACCACAGTCTACACCCACTACCACCCTGTCCCTTCAGGTAGTGATACCACAGTCTACACCCACTACCACCCTGTCCCTTCAGGTAGTGATACCACAGTCTACACCCACTACCACCCTGTCCCTTCAGGTAGTGATTCTGGTGCTTATTTACATTTTTACAGTACAGGTGTTAATATTGTACAGTACAGGTGTTCATATTTTACAGTACAGGTGTTCATATTTTACAGTACAGGTGTTAATAATTTACAGTACAGGTGTTAATAATTTACAGTACAGGTGTTAATATTTTAGATCCAATATTCTAAGTCTTCCACTCAGTACCTTTCTTCCACAGTAGTGATTTATGATTAAAGGGGTCCCAGGACTTTTGGCTCAGGCAACGATGTGTAACCCCAGACAGACAGGCCACCACAAAATGTGAATAATCTGACACTGTGTCCTAGGGAATTAGGGACTGGGAACAGCCCCTACACACACACACCCACACACACACGCAAACACACACGCGCACGCACACACGCACACACACATGTGCGTGCCTGCTTGCATGCATTCGTGTGTCTGTGTGTGTGAGCATGAGGTGATAATCAACAGCGTGGCGTAGGGAGGACTCTTCCCCTGTTGTTACACACACTGTCCGGCCATGCTGCACTCACTACCGTCACTGGGCCAGCAGGCAGGGACTCCCAATTGGTCAAGAGCCTTTAACTTACCACCCCCAACCACCTCCCTTCATCCCTCCCTCCCTATCCCTCCACCTCTCCCCACCTCTGTCGTTTCCTCCAACTCTTCATTCTACCATGGTCGTTTCCCTTTGAACACCCTCTGCCCCTGGGGTTTTACTTTCTGTCACTGGGGAGAAGAGGAGGAAGAGAGAAAGCAGAGAGAGAGGGAGAGAGAGAGGGAGAGAGAGATAGAGAGAGAGAGAGAGAGAGAGAGAGAGAGAGAGAGAGAGAGAGAGAGAGAGAGAGAGAGAGAGAGAGAGAGAGAGAGAGGAGAGAGAGAGCGGGAGAGAGAGCTAAGGCCAGCGGCTTTGCTGGCTGTCATTGTCGCTGTCTGTAAGGAGAAGCACCGGGGAGAGAGAGAGAGAGAGGGAAGAGAGACAGAAGAAAAGTTCCTGCCGAGGCAAAGTAGTCCGCGGGACCGCAGCTACAGTATTCAACAGCTTCCCTAGGCTATTGGTCATCCATCGCAAGGGAGAGAGAAAGTTACACCAAAGGATTTTGTTTCTTATAGCCCCTCCAACAGCGAGGGAGACTGTCCTTGACAGACTGACAGTCAGTGACACCTTTTCTGAGGGGTGTGTGTGGTTGGTTAGTGGGTTAAAGGAATAGTTAGTGATTTTGTTTGGCCATGCAACAGGCCTGGGATAAGGCTCTCTTTGAGGCGCACATCGAAGGTGTCAAGAACGGCCAAACTTGTGAAATGTCGGGGAAAAGCCAAGGAGGATATATGGAAGCCAAGACGTCCAACAAACACTTCCAGAGGTAAGGGAAAATATTGCTGCAAATATGTGCACATATACCGGTATGCTATGTGCCATAGACAGGCTATGGGAAGACATATATATGTCATTTTAAATACATGCCATGCCTGTTATCCCAAGCGCAAGTATGAAAATGAATTAGTTCCAAGGGGGATTTAAGAGGCTAATATATCAATTAATAAATGTCTCCTTAGCGGCTATGATAGAATTCCAACTTCCGAAGAATAGGAATGGAAGATCCATTTGTTGAAGGGAGATTTGGCAGGCTGGTATTCATGAATATATCTTTCTCTAACTAGCTATGGATGATGGAATTCAAACTTCTGAACAACAGTTCCAAGGAATACTGTAGTCGGATGGTTGGCAGATGAGTTATAGTGTATATATGTTTAGGAAAAGCTGTGGAAAGAGGAAACACTTCCCAAAACTCAATGTCATCCCTGTATGCAAGATGGATGAGGTGGATGGGGTGTGCTCAATGGCCTTCACTGTTTCTGCACAATCATTTATTTCACTGTGGCTCACATGTAACTAGTGTTCATTCTCCCATGGAGCAGAGTAGCAGTGTCTCACACAGAGTAGAACAGACAGTCCTACCATGGAAACATGCTGAATAGTCAGGAAGAGAGAAAAAGAGAAAACAGAAACTACTAGAACAAAGATATTTTATAGAAGAGCTGTCCCACTCAGTCTCAAACACACACAAACGGTATATGTGTTTGTAACAGACAGTAAGGTCTCACACTGAAACACAAGCAGTACTGTGCTCTTAGTAAAATAGACAGGAAGTCCTAAAGGGAAAAGGGAAAATATTAGATTGAAGTTCTCATTTTGTTGAAATTAATACATTTTAGCTAGTCATAGTTATCTAGAACTTTAGGATGTTGAAGAATGTATTAGTTGTTTCAACTTATATTTGTGTTTATATTTGTGTTTTGACGTTATTATGCCTTTATTTATTATTTCTACTTTAGAGAATATTAGCACAAAAATCCCTTGGGTTAGACTGAAACCCGTTCTTATATGAGTTGAGGAACTTTAGAAGTAAATGAAAGTATTAGATCTCCCTCTTAAATAATGACATAATTGCTTTTGTTAAGTAAATAAGCAATAAACAGCCCAAGAGATTCTACAGATGCCAGTAAAAACCCCGAGAGTCTAAATGAATGTCAGCTAAATATGAGACCTTATATTAACAATTTGTAACAACCGGAATATGAGACGTTGTATTGAAATCTTGTAGTAACAACTTTATTGTTATTTATATAACTATAAAGTTATGGAATATACTGTTCTCAATATAGTTTAGAATAAATAAATATATTTGTTTTTAAGAGAAATCATAAATACAATGTTTACCACTATGTTATAGCCTTTAGCTTCTCCTAGGCCAAATGAACTTGTAATTTTAACACATTACACAAGTTGCAGTAAATATAATTTAATTATTTATTTCACTAGTTTAAAATACAACAATATATTTTATCGATAATGAAGAGATGAATTCGGTTTAATGAAGACTTTATCTTCTTCTATGAAAAGTAAACCGACTATTTAATCTAATCACCCTACAGCGTAGTTAGATATACACTTCATTTTATTATAATGTTTACATTTACATTTTCCATTTTAGTCATTTAGCAGACGCTCTTATCCAGAGCGACTTACAAGAGCAATTAGGGTTAAGTGCCTTGCTCAAGGGCACATCGACAGATTTTTCACCTAGTCGGCTCAGGGATTAGAACCAGCAACCTTTCGGTTACTGCCACAACACTCTTAACCACTAAGCTACCTGCCGCCCATCCCATCTTATGCTTACATTATCAGTGGTACAAATGTCATAGCAACAATAAATTATTATTTGATATCAGATTCAACATTCAACTTTGTAATCTTATGTAATAAATAATAATCTTATGTAATAAATAATATTATGTGTACAATGTAATAGCCTTTGGTGTCTTATTCAAAAAGTAAATTTGCTACAATATCTACAGTAATGACACATATGGAATTTCCCAAACCATGCATATTTTCAGGTGTGTAAAGTTTAGCAGCATCAGTGTAATATAACTGATTATCTATATTTTATTATGCCACCTTGACATGTATTATCTTATTTGCTAATCATTGATATATTTTCCACTGATTAAATATTATTTTGTGGATGTATATTAAGTAGGCTGTAATTATTGACTGTATTATCATTTAATTCAACACAGGTATGCATACTTATGCAGGGGTAGTTTATACTGGATTTAGTCTGGTTTATAATAGACTATCAATGTTAACTTCTCAATGTTGACTCTTCTCTAACATTGATTCTCATTGTTAACTTTTCCAATAATAAAGTAAGCCTTCCTTTTTGCTACTACTTGTAATAATAAAGTAAGCCTTCCTTTTTGCTACTACTTGTAATAATAAAGTAAGCCTTCCTTTTTGCTACTACTTGTAATAATAAAGTTGGCCAACTGTTTACTGGAATGAAGCCACTGTACTGAACGTGTGTGTTTGTACATCTAGTGTCCAGGCAAAAGGCTACAAGGGCGAGTACTATGTTAGGGCACTAATATGTCGGATTTTACCATAGAAAACCCCACATATTACCATGTAAACCAGTAAACCGTGGTAAATTATGCTGTTGGAGGGAGGACATTTGCACAGCTTAAAGGTGTACCTTATTTGGAAAAGGAGTTTATGGGGACTTATCATGATGGAGTAACTAAAAACGGGGAGGGATCATAAAGAATATGTCATATTACATGTCTCGAACTTCAAATATACAAGACGTCATTCGGTATAAAAGTGGTGAGAGAAGCGATCTGCTCGATCAAGCCAAGCGAATGCACTACGGCACGGCACAGGTTCTTGATGCCTGTTTCTAAGTCACTTTTAACATGTCATTTTACCAACAACTTTACATTTATTTCCATTATTGCAACCAAAATCTATATTTTTACAATTACATTTAGAATTATAGCCCGGTGAAATGGTACAGGTAGGTGATTTTTCTTGAGGTTTTGATTTGTGATCGTCATCACTGAATATAATGTGAGTCTGAACTGGGACTTATGTGTTTGAGTTTGTAACAGCAAATAGCAGAATAAATATGTGCAATATACACCCCTGTTTTACAAGCCCTAAGATTAACGATAAGGATATGAGTAAGGATTTGACTGGGGATGGAACGGAAAATAATTAAATGTGTGTGTGTGTGCACGCCCGTGTATGTTTCTGTGTGTATTTGTGTACGTACGTGTATGCACGCGTGCGTGTACAGAGAGGCGTAGGATCAAGCGGCCATGTTTGTATGTTGCTGAGCTAGAAAGTGAAATGTTAGAGCAGTCCTTATATGGCTCGCCTGTCCGCTCATTCTATTTTAAAACAGCAACGATTTCTATATACGCAGACCCTCCAGCTGACACACAACATGGTTTATAGCTGTCCATCAATTAGAAGAACATAGAATGATTAACCTCTCGACACATGATTTATAGACAACCAAGTAGCCTACTCACCAGTCCTAACTAATAATACACATTCATTTTGGGTCACAGTACACTTAAAGGGATAGTTCATGCTATTACAAATGTAGACATTTGTAGTCTCTCCTTGACCATAAACTGCTTTAAAGATAAGAAAACAAATATGTACATTTGAAATTTGGTTGAACTATCAACTTGCATCCATTTCTTGAAATGTGTGTAATTACATGTAACTACATAGTAACCACAGTAGTAGCTAATTCAATGAAAAATGACCTCGACCAGTGAATTGTATATAAATCATTGTTTCATGTAGAGGATCTGCTTTAACTTTGGACAGATGTGGAGATAACTGATTATTCCGATTATAGATCAAATGTCCTTTTTACAAGGAGAAGTCTTCAGAGAAGTGAAATCAAATGATTTATTTCTGAATATATTATTTCTATTTTCTGTGTATGATAAAACTTTACACAAACAGGTTACGTTTATTGATATGTGGAAGAAATTCAGTCGCAGTCTTTGTAAAAAAAATACTGAATTTGTCTAGGTGAAGACAATGATTGAATTACTTTTACACATCAATATACATAACTTGTTTGGATAAAGTTAAGCAGTAGACCCTTATGTTCTCTCTCTCTCTCTCTCTCTACTCTTTGTTTACATTTACGTCATTTAGCAGACGCTCTTATCCAGAGCGACTTACAGTTAGTGAATACACATATATATATATTTTTTTATACTGGCCCCCCATGGGAATCGAACCCACAACCCTGGCATTGCAAACGCCATGCTCTATCAACTGAGCTACATCCCTGCCGGCCATTCCCTCCCCTACCCTGGACGACGCTGGGCCAATTGTGCGCCGCCCATGAGTCTCCCGGTCGCGGCCGGCTGCGACAGAGCCTGGATTCGAACCAGGATCTCTAGTGGCACAGTTAGCACTGCGATGCAGTGCCTTAGACCACTGCGCCACTCAGGAGTTGAGTCAGTTAAGTTTTGACGTAACCCAGTCTCAGTCCAGCTTTAGAGCACCTGTCATGCCTGTGTGAGTTATACTGTTACAGTATGCAAGTTCTCTATCTTAACGTAATGGGAATACCAGTTCCTTAGGCATCTTAACATATGTTAAGGCTTCACACCCAAGTAGCCATAACATAGCATAGCACAGTACTGTAGTTTATGTACCATAGATCACTTCTACTGCAGGTTCTCTACATTACGGGAATACCAGGCAGTTCCTCTCTTAACTGTTCCTGAACCAGGAACTGCTTACCATATGTTAAGGCTTTGCACCCAAGTTGCCATAATATAGTACAGTAGGGAAGTTTATGTACCGCCTTACACAGTGCTTCATTTAGTAGTGTAAACTACTACTAATGCTTGTTTGTGATTGATCGTGCTTGAACAGGTTGTGGGTACCGGCCATTAGCAAAAATATTGTCAAGATTTGTTGGTACTGGCTTGTGGTTTTGTGGTGTGTGTGTGTGTGTGTGTGGGGGGGGGGTCTCTTTCTCTCCCTCTCTTCTCTCTACCTCTCTCTCCCCCCCGCTCTCTATCCCATGCTCTATCATTTCCTTTATTCTATACCTCTCTGTCTTACACACTCTCCTTTTCTTTGTTGTTGTTGTTTTGCTATTCTTCTACAGCTGTTGTTGTTGTTGTTGATGTTGTTGTTTTGCTATTCTTCTCTAGCTGTTGTTGTTGTTGTTGTTGTTGTTGTGGATGTTGTTGTTTTACTATTCTTCTATAGCTGTTGTTGTTGTTGTGGATGTTGTTGTTTTGCTATTCTTCTCTAGCAGTTGTTGTTGTTGTTGTTATTGTTTTGCTATTCTTCTCTAGTAGTTGTTGTTGTTGTGGTAGATGTTGTTTCACACTTGAATGACGTGGTGAGACTCCTATAGCAGACACAGGATGTCCATACTGTAGTATGACCAATGGTTTAGCCTAGCGAGGGGATAGCTATCCATACTGTAGTATGACTAATGGTTTAGCCTAGCGAGGGGATAGCTATCCATACTGTAGTATGACTAATGGTTTAGCCTAGCGAGGGGATAGCTTCCATACTGTAGTATGACTAATGGTTTAGCCTAGCGAGGGGATAGCTGTCTATACTGTAGTATGACTAATGGTTTAGCCTAGCGAGGGGATAGCTTCCATACTGTAGTATGACTAATGGTTTAGCCTAGCGAGGGGATAGCTGTCCATACTGTAGTATGACTAATGGTTTAGCCTAGCGAGGGGATAGCTATCCATACTGTAATATGACTAATGGTTTAGCCTAGCGAGGGGATAGCTGTCCATACTGTAGTATGACTAATGGTTTAGCCTAGCGAGGGGATAGCTGTCTATACTGTAGTATGACTAATGGTTTAGCCTAGCGAGGGGATAGCTTCCATACTGTAGTATGACTAATGGTTTAGCCTAGCGAGGGGATAGCTTCCATACTGTAGTATGACTAATGGTTTAGCCTAGCGAGGGGATAGCTGTCTATACTGTAGTATGACTAATGGTTTAGCCTAGCGAGGGGATAGCTTCCATACTGTAGTATGACCAATGGTTTAGCCTAGCTAGTATGGAAAGGCATTTGGGGCTTTGCATGTCAAAAAAAGATACACGTCAAATAACACTATTTGACGCGTCAAATAAGCTTGTTGACCAATCAGGACCTGAATATGAATGTTTTACGTAGTTATTACACATTGATTACACTATCACTCGTATTTCATGTGTCACAGTGATTCATCCATACGTATGCTATGATGCTGGTAAAGTTTTGTCTCGCACACTTGCCGCTGCCGCACGAGGCAGACACAGGGTGTGTTCCAGCGGTAAACTTAACGAAGCTGACTGTAGACGAAAGTCGGGGAAGGTGCATCTGCGACAGCCGAAAGTCGGACACTGTAGTGGTTTTCCAACAGCAAGGCTCAGATCAACATGGCAGTGTCAACATAGATGCTATTGTTTATAAAAGTTTTTCTGTATAATTGTCGAAATACACTTTTCTATACCCCCATATCACACATTAACAAACTGAAAACATAATGTATGTACAATTCATGTGTGAAAGTACAAATTCGATTTTCACTTTTAAACATTTTTCACAGGTGAAAATTCCATTACACATCTGAGATTTAGGTTTTCACATATGAAACTGAAAATTAGATTTTCACGTAAATCTTTCACGTGAAAAAGCAAATTTGATTTTCACATGTGAAACTGCAATTCACATGTGAGGTGAAAACATGTTATTGTCCTCACACGGTGCTAACATGGGAAAAGGTGGAGTCAACATGTGAACTGTAAATTTAATACAGGTGAACATATGGTTTCACATGTGAACAACTGACCTCACGTGTCTGTTTTGTTTTCACATGTGAACATTTCAGCTCAACATGTGAAAACAGGGAAGTATTGAAATGATATGAGGGTTTTAAGGTAAGTGGTACGCTGTTCAGCTAAAATAGTGTAAACAACTTTAATCAATATGATTACATTTGACATGATCACTTAGCACTGACATTTCAAAATGACCCCAACTGGGATTTGAACTCCCAACCTCTGGATTTGGGGTATGCTGATCTTTCTGCTGCGCCACTAAATCTGTAACATTCCCAGAAGTCCCCTAAACATTCATTATAATACATCTCTGCACTTAGCAAAAGAGTGCCATCTGCACTGCTGCTTTAGTTATCAGTTATTCTGACTATTCTCTCATCATTGATTTATTTCTGCAATTTGATGGTTTTCTGTATAGGTCTCTAATGTTGGTGGGGCATATTATTCTGTTTTAATGTTACTCCTGAATCGTTTTTCTTGAGTGTAACAAAGCTGAGATTTACTTGGAAGTCCAAAGTGTAGGATTACAGGTGAAATCAGTTATTGACATAGACATGGTGGCATAGCAGCACCATCAGAATGCAGTGAAACAAGATGTTGTGATTTCAAATCCCAGGTGAGGACATGTTGAATAATAATGACTGTTTACATACACTATGTAATCATGTATGTCAAAGTGTGTCAAACATGTACGTTGAGAACACTGCGACTGTGTGACGTTCTCGGGACATCGTAACGACACATTTTTGTTTGCAGGGCATCACCTGTGAAATCTCGTGAAAAATAACCACGTGAAACTTCATGTGAAACCATGTGGTTTTGGAACACTTCACATTTTTCCTGTAAGGGTAGTAGGACTTAAGGTTTAGCCTAGCGAGGGGATCGCTGTCCCAAAGAATGGCTGTAATTTTTTTTATATCTCTGTTAAATATCTCTGTTAAAGGTTCATAATGCTGTTAATACACTCTTAGAAAAAAAGGTGCTATCTAGAACCTTAAAGGGTTCTTCGTCTGTCCTCATAGGAGAACCCCTTGAAGAACTGTTTTGGTTCCGGGTAGAACCCCTTTGGTTCCAAGTAGAACCCTTTTGGGTTCCATGTAGAACCCTTTCCACAGAGGGCTCTACATGGAACCCAAAAGGGTTCTACTTGGAACCAAAAAGGGTTGTACCAAGAACCAAAAATGGTTCTGCTATGGGGACAGCCGAAGAATCCCTTTGGAACCCTTTTTTCTAAGAGTGTAGCATGCAGGGTATGGTGCTGGGGTGTAGATGATGACGGGTAAAGACCTGTGGAAAACATGGAGAACATGTTATGAATGCTTTTGTTATTTTGTTCTCCAAGCTTCGCTATCTGTGCCATGCGATGATGGTGTAGAATACAATAGCTCACCATTGATGCTGGTGATCCCTCTGTGGGTCTCAGAAAGACAAATGGTTGAAGTTATGACATTCATGTTCCTTTGCTTGTGTAATAACAAATAAGCTCTCAACTACATAAATATGCAATTACAAAGCAACAACATGTTATTACAACATTGTTACCATAGTAATTACATTGTTACTACACAAGTATTTGAACAAAATAATACAATAATGATAAACCCCATAAGGACCATAAAGGTTAATTGCTGCAGTAAAGTGCTATAAAGTGAAGTAAAGTGCTGCAGTTGATGAGGAAGAAGGTGTCAGTAGTTCTGTCACACTGACCAGACAGATAGGGGGACGTTAACCAAAGCTCTCTAATGTGTTTTCCCAGGTCCGACACTGCATAGTACCACCTGCCAGGCAATAATAATGTCAGCTTTGACATTAATTAGGGACTAGATGATTGATTAGTGGCTATATTAACAGCTCTGGGATAGTAGGCGAACAGTAGAGGGACTGCTTTGAAATCACTCAGTTTGCTTTAGGGGGACACCAAGTTTAAATAGCATTACCCCACTTTTTATTTGTTTATTCAGGGAAAGACAGGTGTTTGTCCTAATCCTCGTGTCTCTGTGAAAGTAAATAGTTTACCCAGTCACGCCGAGTCATGGCAGTAAGGGGAGCGATATGAAAACAATACTCCACGTGCCTGTCGCTTCTTATAAAATGGATTTAGAAAATACCATTAGAAGGATGTTTGCGACATTAGCATGACGCGCTAACTGCCTTGGTGCCAGGGGACAGATCTTATCTGCTCTACCCAACCACAGTAGGCCACAGCTGCAACACACACAGACCACCGACTAAGGCCTATTTGTAGATAGGTGATTTTATTCTCTCATTGTCCCAGATCTGTTTGTGCAGTCTTGCCCATTCCTATGGCAGATAGCACAAACAGATCTGGACCGGGATCATTTCATTCCTCCCTTGCTACAAAAGTTGTATATTTGGAGCAACACCTCCTCCAATTCCCCCTCCTCCTCATCCCCCACCTCCTCTCCTCCCCCAATCTAAACCTGGACACTGAGCATGTGTTCATTGCTGTGTTGACACGTGGCAGCAACTGGGCTAATCTTTATGTTAAATGGCGGACAGGTCCGTGGCACTAAGAAGGCAGCATGGAGCTCCTTGACCATGATGCTTCAGTTAGTGCTCTTGACCTGACTCACTACCATGTGGTTTCACAAATATGTGTTTAGAGCAGGTTGTGTTTGAACAGGGTTGTGGGCACCAGGCATTAGGAAACCTTTATCAAGGGGAAATATACTGATATTGGAAAGCTAGAAGGTTAGGTGGCAGACTGTTGTTGGGGTTTCTGGAGCATTTTGACCGTGCATTAGTGCTCCTAACTCCTGACTAATACCACATAGTCGTAAAGTATTTACAGATTGATGTTGTTTCAACAGGTTTTTGGGCACCAGGATTTAGAAAAGTAATGTCAAGTGAAAATATGTTGACATTGGAAAGGTAGGCTTACCCAGGTCAACCTTTCTAAAGTTTGCATAGTGTAACCCAGTGGAATTAGTAGAAGGTGCCAGGCTGTGAGGTTGAGATTGCTGAGGTCTTTGACACCTGTCTGACTCAGTACTGTGTTGTTTCACAAAGTTATGTTTAGAGACAAGGGAAATAATAAACTGATATTGAAAAGGTACCCAGATATTTTGGTTGATAGTTGATACATGTGGAAGACCAAAGTTAGCTTCTCTCTTTTGTTCAAATGAAACCCTCTCACAAATCTAGCAAGTGTGCGTGATTCTGTAAACAAAATATCTGCTTCTCAGGAATCATTGTAACCTCAGGTAGAAAACTTTATGATTTGATTGGAGAAGTACAAAGTATGTGATGTCATAGAAACATTGCAAAGTAACAAAATATCCATGTTCAGAAGAATTAAAGCTGGTGATCCCAATCTAACAGGGATCTCTCTTACAGGTGCTTGTGCCCAATTATTGATGCCTTACTCAGTTTCCCTTTCAAAACTGTACTATACAACTGAAAGAGCCTTAAAACAACCAGATAGATTAAACATAACCTTTAATTTCACCATTGAATAATATATTCTGCTATAGATACTGTTTATGACCCCTTGATACCAGAGCTACCCTACAAGGTACAGATGTAGGATCTTAATTTGATCACTCTTCTGTTGCTAAGAATTCTCCTGCACAGCAGGAAATGCAAACTAGTGTATTTGAGTTTTAAAAAGGCTTCTAAAGTTTGTAATTTCCACTTTGAAATTTCAGACTTGATTTTCACCTTACGAAAAATGTATCAACAAAAAATGTCAGTTAATTATAATCCACATAATAATTCACATTTCCTGTTGTTGCAGGATTATTTCCCTGCTGTAGCAAACTGGCTCAAATTAAGATCCTACGTCTGTAGACATCAGAGATTAAGAGGGATTTTATTGGATATGGGGGAGGTTTTTTCTTACGGCTTCAAGGAAATTCATAGCCTGGTCCCAAAACTGTTTGTGCTGTTGCCAATGATCATAGGAGTTGGCAAGACACCACAAAAAGATCTGCGACCAGTCTAGGAAATCCAGAGCATTTTATCGAAAGCATTTTATGAACAGGGCTGAATAATAACGCCATGGTGAAACAAAATCAGAGTAGAGGTTTGGAGTGTGTAGACTTAACAATACTAAGCATCTGGAACTTCGTTGAGAATGAGAGGATTCTGAAAGGGTTTAAACGTCTGTTTGATAAGTCAAGGTTGACAGACGAGAGTTTAGAAGACTTTATGAGATAAGCGCTCAATGAAAGATTGTCCCTTGGCCTAGAGCTTTTCACACACAGAGATGGGAATCAGAGAGATATACTGTATTCATTTCCACAGATCATCACATTTTCAAGCCTTTGTTGTGGAAGGCTCCTCTTGTGGATTTATATTCCTTTACTACTACAGATATATAATTGACATTTAGTGCTATTTGCAGGTAGAAATAGCACTAAATAGCCTAGCTCCTTTAAAGTACTCATTTAAGGTATTAGATCATATGTCGCCCTAATGGGCCCATTTACTGGAAAATCTATGTCTTGTACAGGAATTTAGAAGGCCAATCTGGCAACACGTAAACGTCTCAGTCAGTATTAAACAGTATCTAAAATTAAAAGAGCTGTTCATGTAGATCACACAAAGAATAGTCATGGTGAATGTGGGACAGGCTGTGAACTTTATATAAAATCAGATATAGCCTTTATTTGACTGTAAAAAGACGCAGTGCACCATGGGTAACATTTCAGAAAACACGTGGACTCTTTATATAAGAGTTTTACATTCAGAGTGTACGTGTGCGTCAGTGAGTGTGTGCGCGCGTGTGTGTGTGGGCATGCAGTACTTTGTGTGTGTGTGTGTGGGTAAGTGTGTCACACACGTTAGTGAGTGTGTGTGCCAGCCTCAAATCTTTCCATCATCCCTTAACATCAACACTTGTTGCACTTTATAAACCTTATGAACTTAGACATCTAAATTATGATTGAAAAAGTCATACGACCAGCTCAGCCGTGTGTGTGTTTGTGTGTGTGGACAATCCATTAATCCATGGTTTATATCAGAGTTCGTCAGGCTTGCGTAGGCACAGACAAGCACAGACAAAGTATTTGAAAGGATTTGAAAATAGTATTTGAACCCAGGTCGGCACCCAACCACGTGTGTGAAATGCTGAGGACATCCCCTGTGTGTTTTAATGTAGAGAATGTACTGTATGCATGTTGCTGTGTTTTGATGTAGAGAATGTACTGTATGCATGTTGCTGTGTTTTGATGTAGAGAATGTACTGTATGCATGTAGCTGTGTTTTAATGTAGAGAATGTACTGTATGCATGTTGCTGTGTTTTGATGTAGAGAATGTACTGTATGCATGTTGCTGTGTTTTGATGTAGAGAATGTACTGTATGCATGTTGCTGTGTTTTGATGTAGAGAATGTACTGTATGCATGTTGCTGTGTTTTGATGTAGAGAATGTACTGTATGCATGTTGCTGTGTTTTAATGTAGAGAATGTACTCTATGCATGTTGCTGTGTTTTAATGTAGAGAATGTACTGTATGCATGTTGCTGTGTTTTAATGTAGAGAATGTACTGTATGCATGTTGCTGCGTTTTAATGTAGAGAATGTACTGTATGCATGTTGCTGTGTTTTAATGTAGAGAATGTACTGTATGCATGTTGCTCCCCAGGTGTACCCAGCGGGGGTCCTCCTAGCATGGGTTAGCCTAGCGGGATAGCCTGTTTTAAAGAGGATAAACCCCCTGTATGAAGTCCAGAGCCATGCTCTCTGTGTGTGTGTGTGTGTGTGTGTGTGTTTGTGTGTTTGTGCATGCGTCTGTGTGCGTGTGAACAGCTGAGGGACGGGTAAAGGGAGTGTGCAACACATGTGCTCACCCCACAGGAAATCAAATATAAACCCTCACATGTGTCACAATGGCAGCAGGCTAATGCTAGCACGCTAATACTTCAACCAGTTGCTCATTGATGAATGTGAACTGCAGGACTGGATGTGGGGTGCAGCCAAGGTAAAGTCCTACACACTTCTTTCTTCTACACTTCTTTGATTGGTCTGCTCAAATGGGTCAAATTCCCATTTGTGGCAACAGTTTGGACTGTATAGTGAACATATATGTCTATAGCTGGAACAAACAGCCATAGCTGACTTCAGGAAGCTGGTCGAAATAATGTGCATAATATCATATAATGTTTATGTAAATGCAGTCCCCCTCTATATACAAATATTAATAGCAGCCCATTCTAATCTAGTTACATCATCTTAGATGTCCTTACTGTGTTTAGACTACCTCCTTTAGATGGGCCTACCCCCTGAGAGCTTCCATTGGTGGGGGTAGTGTTTCTCACAGTGGATCGAGCCCACAGCAGAATATAGCCTGGCCCCGCGGTCATCTGGCACACGCTATTACTTATCATAACTGTGTGTTATTGTCTAGTGTTAACCCCCTGTTAATACCACGTTCTATTTTCAAAAACAGCCGCGTTGGAGAAGCCAAAGGGGAGGCGGCTGAAACCCGATAACCCACACTTGACAATGTAGCCATAACACTTTTGAGTCAATGTTACAGTATTTTAGTGTTTCAAAGTTGTGTTCTTAGTAGATTATGTAAAGAAAGAGGGAGTGTTTTGAAGATTATAGAATTAAGGATTCAATTCTATCACGGTCAGAGCCATGGTGCCCCCATCCTCTCCACAGGTGTCCTGCTATCTATAGCAACCCCTGCTGGCAGCGACACTGGGTTCAGGCTTCTTGGCCGTGTAGAAGATTACTGAGGAGGGTGGTGGATGTTTAGACTCGATGGGGGGCTAAAGATGGAGTCATAATGACCTGGTTAATTATTAATAATCCACCAGATAAATTACACTCAAGTGAAACATGACTCAGTCCTGACGTCAATAGATGTCTAGATTAACGTCTCTAGATTCTAGATTTACGTCTCTAGATTCTAGATTAACGTCTCTAGATTCTAGATTAACGTCTCTAGATTCTAGATTAACGTCTCTAGATTCTAGATTTACGTCTCTAGATTCTAGATTTACGTCTCTAGATTCTAGATTAACGTTATGTCATTATTGTCATTATTTGATATCAGTCTGTGGTGTGTGTGTGGGCGTGCATGTGTGTGCGCAAGTATGGCTTCTATAAACTACTCTCATGCCTTGATATAGTAGATAAAACGCCATGTGGTTCAGGCATAGCTTTATTGAATGTTTAAACTATAAATATGATGACAAGGAAACTCAAATATGATGTCAAGCAACCTCATAACTGTATGAAGCAGTGCTGTTAAGATCTAGGATGCTTTTCAGTGATGGTGTTATGTGTTTTGACATGTGGTGGGGTTCCTTCCTCCTCTGAAGGTTCTGGAATGCCCCAACCCATTAAATGCTAGCTGTGAGATGCGCTAGCCCTTAAATGTACCTTCTTGTGGAATTGTAAGGGTCGAAAAGCAGTGTTGACCCCTTAAAATAGTTGTTTTGACAGATTAGGCTACCTCAACAAAGCAGACAGACATGTTGAAATATAGTCCTTACTTCCTTCCTGTCCTTTGATTATGTTGTTCATATTTCACCATGTTTCAGTTCAATTACATTACTTTCTTCTCTTTTAATACATGACACGTTATGTTTGGAGGAAAGATGAAGGCAGAGAGAGAAGGGTGACAAAATACTGGTATTTGACCAGAACCCAACAGGGCAGCGTGTGATTGTCAAACTACAAGGTTAACGGCTGTAACAACAGTTCACATCTAAGTGTAGAACCCAAAGTGCTAAAAGGTTTACAGTTATACCCTGAAGATTCAAGTTACAGTTATACCGTGAAGATTCAAGTTACAGTTCTACTCTGAAAATTCACATTACAGTTCTACCCTGAAGATTCAAGTTACAGTTCTACTCTGAAGATTCAAGTTACTGTTCTACCCTGAATATTCAAGTTACAGTTCTACCCTGAAGATTCAAGCTACAGTTCTACCCTGAAGATTCAAGTTACAGTTCTACCCTGAAGATTCAAGTTACAGTTCTACCCTGAAGATTCAAGTTACAGTTATACCGTGAAGATTCAAGTTACAGTTCTACCCTGAAAATTCACATTACAGTTCTACCCTGAAGATTCAAGTTACAGTTCTACCCTGAATATTCAAGTTACAGTTCTACCCTGAAGATTCAAGTTACAGTTCTACCCTGAAGATTCAAGTTACAGTTCTACCCTGAAGATTCAAGTTACAGTTATACCGTGAAGATTCAAGTTACAGTTCTACCCTGAAAATTCACATTACAGTTCTACCCTGAAGATTCAAGTTACAGTTCTACCCTGAAGATTCAAGTTACAGTTCTACCCTGAAGATTCAAGTTACAGTTCTACCCTGAAGATTCAAGTTACAGTTCTACCCTGAAGATTCAAGTTACAGTTCTACCCTGAAGATTCAAGTTACAGTTCTACTCTGAAGATTCAAGTTACAGTTCTACCCTGAAGATTCAAGTTACAGTTCTACCCTGAAGATTCAAGTTACAGTTCTACCCTGAAGATTCAAGTTACAGTTCTACCCTGAAGATTCAAGTTACAGTTCTACCCTGAAGATTCAAGTTACAGTTATACTGTGAAGATTCAAGTTACAGTTCTACCCTGAAAATTCACATTACAGTTCTACCCTGAAGATTCAAGTTACAGTTCTACCCTGAAGATTCAAGTTACAGTTCTACCCTGAAGATTCAAGTTACAGTTCTACCCTTTTTTATTTTTTTTATTTCACCTTTATTTAACCAGGTAAACCAGTTGAGAACAAGTTCTCATTTACAACTGCGACCTGGCCAAGATAAAGCAAAGCAGTGCGATAAAAACAACAACACAGAGTTACATATGGGGTAAAACAAAACAAAGTCAAAAATACAACAGAAATACATATATATACAGTGTGTGCAAATGTAGCAAGTTATGGAGGTAAGGCAATAAATAGGCTATAGTGCAAAATAATTACAATTAGTATTAACACTGGAATGATAGATGTGCAAGAGATGATGTGCAAATAGAGATACTGGGGTACAAATGAGCAAAATAAATAACAATATAGGGATGAGGTAGTTGGGCGGGCTAATTTCAGATGGGCTGTGTACAGGTGCAGTGATCGGTAAGGTGCTCTGACAACTGATGCTTAAAGTTAGTGAGGGAGATAAGTGTCCCCAGCTTCAGAGATTTTTGCAATTTGTTCCAGTCATTGGCAGCAGAGAACTGGAAGGAATTGCGGCCAAAGGAGGTGTTGGCTTTGGGGATGACCAGTGAGATATACCTGCTGGAGCGCAGACTACGGGTGGGTGTTGCTATGGTGACCAATGAGCTAAGATAAGGCGGGGATTTGCCTAGCAGTGATTTATAGATGGCCTGGAGCCAGTGGGTTTGGCGACGAATATGTAGTGAGGACCAGCCAACAAGAGCGTACAGGTCACAGTGGTGGGTATTATATGGGGCTTTGGAGACAAAACGGATGGCACTGTGATAGACTACATCGAATTTGCTGAGTAGAGTGTTGGAGGCTATTTTGTAAATTACATCGCCGAAGTCAAGGATCGGTAGGATAGTCAGTTTTACGAGGGCATGTTTGGCAGCATGAGTGAAGGAGGCTTTGTTGCGAAATAGGAAACCGATTCTAGATTTAACTTTGGATTGGAGATTCTTAATGTGAGTCTGGAAGGAGAGTTTACAGTCTAACCAGACACCTAGATTTTTGTAGTTGTCCACATACTCTAGGTCAGACCCGTCGAGAGTAGTGATTCTAGTCGGGTGGGCGGGTGCAAGCAGCGTTCGGTTGAAGAGCATGCATTTAGTTTTACTAGTGTTTAAGAGCAGTTGGAGGCTACTGAAGGAGTGTTGTATGGCATTGAAGCTCGTTTGGAGGTTTGTTAACACAGTGTCCAATGAAGGGTCAGATGTATACAAAATGGTGTCGTCTGCGTAGAGGTGGATCTGAGAGTCAACAGCAGCAAGAGCGACGTCATTGATATACACAGAGAAAAGAGTCGGCACAAGAATTGAACCCTGTGGCACCCCCATAGAGACTGCCATAGGTCCAGACAACAGGCCCTCCGATTTGACACATTGAACTCTATCTGAGAAGTAGTTGGTGAACCAGGCGAGGCAGTCATTTGAGAAACCAAGGCTATTTAGTCTGCCAATAAGAATGCGGTGGTTGACAGAGTCGAAAGCCTTGGCCAGGTCAATGAAAACGGCTGCACAGTACTGTCTATTATCGATCGCGGTTATAATATCGTTTAGGACCTTGAGCGTGGCTGAAGTGCACCCATGACCAGCTCGGAAACCGGATTGCATAGCGGAGAAGGTACGGTGGGATTCGAAATGGTCGGTGATCTGTTTGTTGACTTGGCTTTCAAAAACTTTTGAAAGGCAGGGCAGGATGGATATGGGTCTGTAACAGTTTGGATCTAGAGTGTCACCCCCTTTGAAGAGGGGGATGACCGCGGCAGCGTTCCAATCTCTGGGGATCTCAGACGTTACGAAAGAGAGGTTGAACAGGCTAGTAATAGGGGTTGCGACAATTTCGGCGGCTAGTTTTAGAAAGAAAGGGTCCAGATTGTCTAGCCCAGATGATTTGTAGGGGTCCAGATTTTGCAGCTCTTTCAGAACATCAGCTGTCTGGATTTGTGTGAAGGAGAAGCGGGGGGGGCATGGGCAAGTTGCAGCGGAGGGTGCAGAGCTGGTGGCCGGGGTAGTGGTAGCCAGGTGGAAAGCATGGCTACCCTGAATATTCAAGTTACAGTTCTACCCTGAAGATTCAAGTTACAGTTCTACTCTGAAGATTCAAGTTACAGTTCTACCCTGAAGATTCAAGTTACAGTTCTACCCTGAAGATTCAAGTTACAGTTCTACCCTGAAAATTCACATTACAGTTCTACCCTGAAGATTCAAGTTACAGTTCTACCCTGAAGATTCAAGTTACAGTTCTACCCTGAAGATTCAAGTTACAGTTCTACCCTGAAGATTGAAGTTACATTTATACCTTGAAGATTCAAGTTACAGTTCTACCCTGAAAATTAACATTACAGTTCTACCCTGAAGATTCAAGTTACAGTTCTACCCTGAAGATTCAAGTTACAGTTCTACCCTGAAGATTCAAGTTACAGTTCTACCCTGAAGATTCAAGTTACAGTTTTACCCTGAAGATTCAAGTTACAGTTATACCGTGAAGATTCAAGTTACAGTTCTACCCTGTAGATTCAAGTTACAGTTCTACCCTGAAGATTCAAGTTTCAAGTTGTATTAGTTGTATGTACAGGATACACCTGGTATAAATCATCCAACGAAATGCTTACTGACAGGTTCCTTCTCGACAATGCAACAACAATAAGAAATAATAAAAGATAAGAATACGAACATAAAGTAAATGTCTCAGTAGAATAGAATAAACATTTTAAACAACATTATAGTGGTGTGCTGGTGTTACTTTATCAGTACTACACCTGTAAGTGTAGAACCCAAGTGCTAAAAAGTTTATGGTTCTACCCTGAAACAACATTCTACAGAGACAGAGAGTCTAATGTGTAGATAAAATCTTAACTTACATACAACGTGACTGAAAATGTAAGTTGAGAAAGTCTCTAAGGACATATAACTGATATCTGATCAGGTTTAACGAGCTAAAAGGGTTGTAATTCACACTTTAACAGTTATAGGTAACATTAGGGTTATAGGTAACATTAGGGTTATAGCTAACATTAGGGTTATAGGTAACATTAGGGTTATAGCTAACATTAGGGTTATAGGTAACATTAGGGTTATAGCTAACATTAGGGTTATAGGTAACATTAGGGTTATAGGTAACATTAGGGTTATAGGTAACATTAGGGTTATAGGTAACATTAGGGTTATAGCTAACATTAGGGTTATAGGTAACATTAGGGTTATAGGTAAAATTTGTAGGGTGTTGGTGTAACTCAATTGTTTAGATAGCATATTTTCTACAGTTCAGAAAGCCCTTAGGACATATATAACATGTTAAGTTTAATTACCCTTAGAAGTCTCTCGGTTTCAGTTACATTTTAATGTCATAAAGGTCAATAATTTTAATTATAAGAAAATAACACCCTCAGCGAAGGCAGGATTGGGGTGTCATAGCGACCACCCCTGTGGTCTAGTGAGAGAGAGAGAGAGAGAGAGAGAGAGAGAGAAAGAGACACTGTGCACACTGCCCACAAAATGAGGTGGAAACTGAGCTGCACTTCCTAAACTCCTGCCAAATGTTTGACCATATTAGAGACACATATTTCCCTCAGATTACACAGACCCACAAAGAATTCGAAAACAAATCCAATTTTGATAAACTCCCATATCTATTTGGTGAAATAGCACAGTGTGCCATCACAGCAGCAAGATTTGTGACCTGTTGCCACAAGAAAAGGGCAACCAGTGAAGAACAAACACCATTGTAAATACAACCCATATTTATGTTCATTTATTTTCCCATTTGTACTTTAACTATTTGCACATCGTTACAACACTGTATATATATATACATAATATTACATTTGAAATGTCTTTATTCTTTTGGAACTGTTAACTTTTTATCATTTATGCAAACATATGTTTCCCATGCCAATAAATCCCCTTGAATTGAATTGAATTGAGAGAGCGTGTGAGAGAGAGAGAAAGAGCACGTGAGAGAGAGAGAGTGTGTGAAAGAGAGAGAGGGAGAGAGTAAGTATCATCATCCCATGTTCTCTCAGTCTACCCTGTTCTGGCTTCAGTCACTTTTTGACACCTGGTTCAACACAAATGGGAACCAACATGGGATTTCTCCCAAAGGAGTTGGTATGAAGGATGGGAATGAAATGGGGAAAGCCAGGTGGCAACAGAAACATTCCCGCTGTCCAATGGACACTGAGGGTAGGGAAAACCGACTCCGGCCCAGCTCCGGAGACAGAGAGAGAGAGACCCACAAACACCTGATTGTGTGTAAGCGATATTGAAAATTCACATATGGAGCCTGATCACGAGGGGAGAGTGGGTGGAAGGGAGGGTGGAATGGAGGGAGGGGTAGAACGGAGGAGTGTGTAGAGCATTCCTATTGCCTTTGAAAACTAGTGAAACCAGAGAGCCCCGTATGACACGACCATCGCCCTGTCAGCAGACCAATATGCCTGTCGCTCAGTGTCAATGGAGAGAGAATGAGAGGGGGAGGAGGATGGGAGGAGGATAGGAGGAGAAGGGGAGGAGGGGAAGGGCCTGTATAACAAGTGCTGTGTCTCTCTGAAGAACCACATACAATAGGTGTGTTTGACAACTTGGTAATCATGTAATCATGTTGGTAATCATGTTGGAAATCACGTAATCAAGTTGATAATCATTGTGTTCATTGGACAGGGGAGGTGCCATTTCTGAGCCAGTTTGTGTTTTTTATTTTGTATCGTAGGCAATTAAGTGTCTCGAGTGGTGGGTCCAGTTGCTTAATGTTTGAAAGTAGGCCCTGTAGCCTACATGTATCCCATGTATCCAGATCTTCTTGTCTTCCTGGGAGGTCCTGATGCATACCTAAGCGCTTCACCACTAACTGCATGTTTTTACCCATCTGACACCAATGACACCAGTGACAGTGATTTGTGGCGTATTAAGCTACACCAACAACACACTATAAGGAGAGTGGTTTGAATAATGTCTAATATCTGGGACTATAGACAGCCTGTCCCAGACCCAGACCTGGGTTCAAATACGTTCAATATTTGCTTTATCTTGCCTGGAGGTTAGGTTTCCACCTTTCTTATTTTCTTCTTCTATTGGTTCCATTGTGGCAGGCAAGCTCAATCGAGCCCAGCTGAAGTATTAGGAATGATTTCAAATATTATTTGAACCCAGGTCTGGCCTGTCTGAGTATAACACCAGATGGGATGTGTATAAATGATCTGTCACACCAACACCCCCCCAATCCTCCCCCCTCACCCCCCTGTCCCCCCCACTGTGCCGCTGATCTGATTGGCCAGCAGGTGTGTTAGTTGAAGAGGGGGGGGGGGGGTAATAGAACATTTTACACCACACCATTAAGATATTTTAGATACGATACCCGCCACCGTATCATTAATGAACGATGTGTGCTATTCGCCCCACAGAACTGCCCCCGGAGTGTCACAAGACCCGTCTTGGCCAATGAGGTACGTGCGGGTGGTGCTCAGCCAATGGGGGGTGAGCGAGGATCGAGGCCCTGGTGACATTTTGTGGGACTTGTTGACAGTTGCAAACAGGTCACCATTCGTCTTGTGCCAAGGCGTCTAATGGCCAACACCTACTGTGCAATATGTTAGATAAATAAGGAGCGCTTAGCATGGCAATACTAATATTCTGTAATCCACTCATTTCGGCACTCGGGGGACTCTAATTCTACTGCTGATAGGCGATATAATTCATTTTTTGAAAGTAACTCCTACTATCAAGAAAAAAATATATTTTGATCTTGATTTATGATACCTTCACGTTTCTTATTGCAAGCAGATGTTAAATCTGTGTAGAATCAAAAGCTCATGGCTTTCAGTGAATGTTACAGCATATTCATGGAGCATTAGATGAGTTCATGAGAAGAGGAGGCCTTGCATGGAGGTCTATGTGAACCAGTTATACTGTAGTCTGTATTCTCACACACAGAGGAAACCATAGGAATATAATTAGAACAATTAGTGTCACATGGAAGAAACCTAGCTGCTAAAGATAAAGCTGCTACAGTATATCGAGAGAGAGAGAGAGAGATAGAGAGAGAGAGAGAGAGAGAGAGAGAGAGAGAGAGAGAGAGAGAGAGAGAGAGAGAGAGAGAGAGAGAGAGAGAGAGAGAGAGAGAGAGAGACAGAGAGCGAGTGAGAGAGAGACAGAGAGACAGAGAGACAGAGAGACAGAGAGACAGAGAGAGAGAGAGTCTACTCTATTAAATTGATCAAAACAGGAACATTTTACATTTGGTTAGAAATTCAAAAGGAAATTATCTCAACTGAGAAAAATTTCCTCCTGTGTGTTACCTATATCCCCCCACTAGAATCCCCATACTTTAATGAAGACAGGTTCTCTATCCTGGAGGGGGAAATCAATCATTTCCAGACCCAGGGACATGTACTAGTCTGTGGCGACCTAAATGCCAGAACTGGACAAGAACCTGACACCCTCAGCACACAGGGGGACAAACACCTACCTGGAGGTGACAGCATTCTCTCCCCCATATGCCCCCCTAGGCACAACTACGACAACATAACCAAACAAAACGGGTCACGACTCCTGCAGCTCTGTCGCACACTGGGTATGTACATAGTCAATGGTAGGCTTCGAGGGGACTCCTATGGTAGGTACACCTATAGCTCATCTCTTGGCAGTAGTACTGTAGACTACTTTATCACTGACCTCAACCCAGAGTCTCTCAGAGCGTTCACAGTCAGCCCACTGACACTCCTATCAGACCACAGCAAAATCACAGTCTACTTGAACAGAGCAATACTCAATCATGACGCATCAAAGCCAAAGGAACTGAATAATATTAAGAAATGCTATAGATGGAAGGAAAGTAGTGTTGAAACCTACCAAAAAACAATTAGGAAACAACAAATTCAATCCATTCTAGACAACTTCCTGGACAAAACGTTCCACTGTAATAGTGAAGGTGTAAACTTGGCAGTAGAAAACAAAAACAGTATATTTGACCTCTCAGCTTCCCTATCAAATCTAAAAATCTCTAACAGAAAACCAAAGAAAAGTAATAACAGTGATAAATGGTTTAATGAAGAATGCAAAAACCTAAGAAAGAAATTGAGAAACCTATCCAACCAAAAACATAGAGACCCAGAAAACCTGAGCCTACGCCTTCACTATGGTGAATCACTAAAACAATACAGAAATACACTACGGAAAAAGAAGGAACAGCATGTCAGAAATCAGCTCAATGTAATTGAAGAATCCATAGACTCTAACCACTTCTGGGAAAATTGGAAAACACTAAACAAACAACAACACGAAGAGCTATCTATCCAAAACGGAGATGTATGGGTAAACCACTTCTCCAATCTTTTTGGCCCTATCACAGAGAACAAACAGCAAAAAAATATACATGATCAAATGCAAATCTTAGAATCAACTATTAAAGACTACCAGAACCCACTGGATTCTCCAATTACATTGAATGAACTACAGGACAAAATACAAACCCTCCAACCCAAAAAGTCCTGTGGTGTTGATGGTATCCTCAATGAAATGATAAAATATACAGACCACAAATTTCAATTAGCTATACTTAAACTCTTTAACATCATCCTTAGCTCTGGCATCTTCCCCAACATCTGGAACCAAGGACTGATCACCCCAATCCACAAAAGTGGAGACAAATTTGACCCCAATAACTACCGTGGGATATGCGTCAACAGCAACCTTGGGAAAATCCTCTGCATTATCATTAACAGCAGACTAGTTCATTTCCTCAGTGAAAACAATGTACTGAGCAAATGTCAAATTGGCTTTTTACCAAATTACCGTACGACAGACCACGTATTCACCCTGCACACCCTAATTGACAAACAAACAAACCAAAACAAAGGCAAAGTCTTCTCATGCTTTGTTGATTTCAAAAAAGCTTTTGACTCAATTTGGCATGAGGGTCTGCTATACAAATTGATGGAAAGTGGGGTTGGGGGAAAAACATACGACATTATAAAATCCATGTACACAAACAACAAGTGTGCGGTTAAAATTGGCAAAAAACACACACATTTCTTTCCACAGGGCCGTGGGGTGAGACAGGGATGCAGTTTAAGCCCCACCCTCTTCAACATATATATCAACGAATTGGCGAGGGCACTAGAACAGTCTGCAGCACCCGGCCTCACCCTACTAGAATCTGAAGTCAAATGTCTTCTGTTTGCTGACGATCTGGTGCTTCTGTCACCAACCAAGGAGGGCCTACAGCAGCACCTAGATCTTCTGCACAGATTCTGTCAGACCTGGGCCCTGACAGTAAATCTCAGTAAGACAAAAATAATGGTGTTCCAAAAAAGGTCCAGTTGCCAGGACCACAAATACAAATTCCATCTAGACACCGTTGCCCTAGAGCACACAAAAAACTATACATACCTCGGCCTAAACATCAGCGCCACAGGTAACTTCCACAAAGCTGTGAACGATCTGAGAGACAAGGCAAGAAGGGCCTTCTATGCCATCAAAAGGAACATACAATTTGACATACCAATTAGGATCTGGCTAAAAATACTTGAATCAGTTATAGAACCCATTGCCCTTTATGGTTCTGAGGTCTGGGGTCCGCTCACCAACCAAGAATTCACAAAATGGGACAAACACCAAATTGAGACTCTGCATGCAGAATTCTGCAAAAACATCCTCCGTGTACAACGTAAAACACCAAATAATGCATGCAGAGCAGAATTAGGCCAATACCCACTAATTATCAAAATCCAGAAAAGAGCCGTTAAATTCTATAACCACTTAAAAGGAAGCGATTCCCAAACCTTCCATAACAAAGCCATCACCTACAGAGAGATGAACTTGGAGAAGAGTCCCCTAAGTAAGCTTGTCCTGGGGCTCTGTTCACAAACACAAACAGACCCCACACAGCCCCAGGACAACAACAACAACAACACAACTAGACCCAACCAAATCATGAGAAAACAAAAAGAGAATTACTTGACACATTGGAAAGAACAAACAAAAAAACAGAGCAAACTAGAATGCTATTTGGCCCTAAACAGAGAGTACACAGTGGCAGAATACTTGACCACTGTGACTGACCCAAACTTAAGGAAAGCTTTGACTATGTACAGACTCAGTGAGCATAGCCTTGCTATTGAGAAAGGCCGCCGTAGGCAGACCTGGCTCTCAAGAGAAGACAGGCTATGTGCACACTGCCCACAAAATGAGGTGGAAACTGAGCTGCACTTCCTAACCTCCTGCCAAATGTATGACCATATTAGAGACACATATTTCCCTCAGATTACAGCGATCCACAAAGAATTCGAAAACAAAACCAATTTTGATAAACTCCCTTATCTACTGGGTGAAAAACCACAGTATGCCATCACAGCTGCAAGATTTGTGACCTGTTGCCACAAGAAAAGGGCAACCAGTGAAGAACAAACACCATTGTAAATACAACCCATATTTATGTTGATTTATTTTCCCATTTGTACTTTAACTATTTGCACATTGTTACAACACTGTATATATACATAATATGACATTTGAAATGTCTTTATTCTTTTGAAACTTCTGAGTGTAATGTTTACTGTTAATATTTATTGTTTATTTCACTTTTGTTTACTATCTACTTCACTTGCTTTGGCAATGTTAACACACGTTTCCCATGCCAATAAAGCCCTTAAATTGAAATTGAATTGAGAGAGAGAGAGAGAGAGAGAGAGGGTGAGAGAGAGAGAGAGAGGGTGAGAGAGAGAGAGAGAGAGAGAGAGAGAGAGAGAGAGAGAGAGAGGTGAGAGAGAGAGAGAGAGAGAGAGAATCATCATCCCATGTCCTCTCAGTCGACCCCCTCTCTGGCTTCAGTCCCTTTTTGACACCTGGTTCAACACAAATGGGAACCAAGATGGGATTTCTCCCAAAGGAGTTGGGATGAAGGATGGGAAGGAAATGGGGCAAGCCCGGGTGGCAACAGAAACGTTCCTGCTGTCCAATGGACACTGAGCGTCGGGAAAATGGACTCCGGCTGGTCAGCCTATCACCGGCGCCGGCCAGGCCCTAGCCGTATTATCTTTCCATGTAATCAAAGACTTGGAGGGACATGCCAAACTCTCCTCCCCTGCTCCGCACCATATTAGCAATTGAATTAATGGCTCACACATGGAATTTGCTTTCACAGAAACCTTAATTTCCTAATTTCACTGTGGAACAGTTACATTTGTGATTTTTCAGTCTATCTAGTGGGTCGAGTTGTGGCATACCGTTAGGCCCATGTACACTTTATATACAAAAGTATGTGGACACTCCTTCAAATTAGTGGATTTGGCTATTTCAGCCACACCTGTTGCTGACAGGTGTATAAAATCGAGCACACAGCCATGCAATCTCCATAGACAAACATTGGCAGTAGAATGGCCTTACAGAAGAGCTCAGTGACTTTCAACGTGGCAAATTTCTGCCCCGCTAGAGCTGCCCTGAACAACTGTAAGTGCTGTTATTGTGAAGTGGAAATGTCTAGGAGCAACAACGGCTCAGCTGTGAAGTGGTAGGTCACACAAGCTCACAGAACGGGACCGCCGAGTGCTGAAGCGCGTAGCGCATAAAAATAGTTTGTCCTCGGTTGCAACACTCACTACCGAGTTCCAAACTGCCTCTGGAAGCAACGTCAGCACAAGAACTGTTCGTCGGAAGCTTAATGAAATGGGTTTCCATGGCCGAGCAGCCACACACAAGCCTAAGATCACAATGTGCAATGCCAAGCGTCGGCTGGAGTGGTGTAAAGCTTGCCGCCATTGGACTCTGAAGCAGTGGAAACGCGTTCTCTGGAGTGATGAATCACGCTTCAACATCTGGTACTCCGACGGACGAATCTTGGTTTGGCGGATGCCAGGAGAACACTACCTGCCCCAATGCATAGTGGCAACTGTAAAGTTTGGTGAAGGAGGAATAATGGTCTGGGGCTGTTTTTCATGGTTCAGGTTAGGCCCCTTAGTTCCAGTGAATGGAAATCTTAACGCTACAGCATACAATGACATTCTAGACAATTCTGTGCTTCCAACTTTGTGGCAACAGTTTAGGGAAGGCCCTTTCATGTTTCAGCATGACAATGCCCCCGTGCACAAAATGAGGTCCATACAGAAATGGTTTGTCGAGATCCGTGTGGAAGAACTTGACTGGTCTGTACAGAGCCCTGACCTCAACCCCATCGAACACCTTTGGGATGAATTGGAACGCTGACTGCGAGCCTAATCACCCAACATCAGTTCCCAACCTCACTAATGCTCTTGTGGCTGAATGGAAGCAAGTCCCTGCAGCAATGTTCCAACATCTAGTGGAAAGCCTTCCCCGAAGAGTGGAGGCTGTTCTAGCAGCAAAAGGGGACCAACTCAATTAATGCCCATGATTTTGGAATGAGATGTTTGACGAACAGATGTCCACATACTTTTGGTCATATAGTGTATATAGGGAGTTAAGACATTGAGGTTTTTACATTATGGTGCATTTACATGACACTACATTCCATTGAAGCTGTGTTAGCTCCGCAATGGCAATATTGACCATATTTAAACAATGCTATGTACAAGAGTCCAAATTCTCGTCATGAATGGATAAATAGAATGCTCAAAGGCGCTAACATGGCGTCCATTCTAAAAGTTGGCCCAACTCTCTGGTTAGTTCTATTCACCACCACATTACACTTTGGGTGTTTAAATCCCACAACTTTTTAACACATGATTCATCATTAGTCATGACCGGAACACGTGAAGACGATAAATATAATATGATTGCTCAAACAGTTAATTACATACATTATTATTTCCCTGACATGGAGACATTTCTAATCAAATGTTGCTTTCTTTCTCTCCACGGGAGATGATTAATAACTGAGCCCCTGCATCTGCGAGTCACTGGATGTGCCTACACTACTTTGAAACTATTAATTAAGTCAGACGTAGACGACTGTTCCTGATTGTTCCTCCCGTTGGCAAGAGTTTGATCACGACAGGTGCAAAGTCAAGTGCAAATAAAACTTTTTATATTCTTGTGGCTGTATTAATGTCTTTATTTAATGTGTTAGCATTTGAAATAGCAAGCGGGGATCTGGAAATGGCACATAGCTGGTGTGGAACAGTGTTAGAGACCTGAGTCTATAGTGACTCATGACAGGTTGATTGGTGGGTCTGAGTGAGTCATGACTGACCGCCTATACTCCTACACCTTGTATAACACACACACACACACACACACACACACACACACACACACAAACACACACACACACACACACACACACACACACTTTGGTACTACTTTGAAAACTGGGTCACCACTTCTAGGGGTGGTGCAATGTGTTAGTTTGAAGCAGCAGGCTAGGCCTATGGTACTTAAACCATACCATAACTGATTGAAGCCAGTCAGCTGTGTGGGTTATGAAATGTGTTGCTTTTTGTTGTTGGTTATTAAATGTATTGTGAGGTAACCCAGTTTGGAAAGTTTAGTTTAAATATTTTGAATATGGAAACGCCTCTAAACGGCTATTTGAAGTTCTAAGGTCAGTCACAGTGAGGCTTTTATCTATTGTATGCTTTTGTATGTTGTTTGTCAAGTGTTCTATGCATCCTCTGAATTGGGTGCTATGGACGGGATAACCCACAGGGCACAGACGTCAATTCAACATCTATTCCAGGTTGTTTCAACGTCATTTTATTGAAATGACGTGGAAACAATGTTGATTCAACCAGTGTATGCCCAGTGGGAAGTGTCTTCAGAACATCACATGTAGGCTACCTACGTTACAGAACATACAGTTATGATGTCATTTATAATTCTCGGCTTAGACCAACTGCTGTGTCACTGGTGGTGTCACTGTGTGTCCCTTAAACAAGGGCTTAATAAGATATCATTCTATGAAAACTGTCCTCCTCCCCTGGGCTCACTATTCACGGCACCTGGCTCTGGAAAAAACAGACGTCAGAACGCTATTCCGGGCCACTGCTATCACAGACAGACGAGTGTCAGGGATGGACGTGGAGAGAGGGAGAGACAGAAAGATAGAGAGGCAGCGAGAAAGAGAGGGAGATGGGGAGAGAGGGAGAGAAAGAGAGACAGAGAGAGTGGGGAGAGAGAGAGAGAGAGAGAGAGAGAGAGAGAGAGAGAGAGAGAGAGAGAGAGAGAGAGAGAGAGAGAGAGAGAGAGAGAAAGAGAAAGAGAGACAGAGCGTCAGAGCGACAGAGCGTGACAGAGAGAGCCACAGAGAGAGTGCATTGTTGACGGCACTCATTTAACATCAGGCATGTTAATGTATGCACTCACTAACTGTAAGTCGCTCTGGATAAGAGCGTCTGCTAAATGACTAAAATGTAAAATGTTAATGGCCTACTGGCCTACCCCAAAACACCCATATGGGACGACAGTGAGGGCCTGAAAAATGTTGGTCTGTCAGTACAAGGTCGT
>NW_028165944.1:0-22297 GCF_964263955.1 Coregonus lavaretus | reverse complement strand
TGCACAGCTCAGCAAAACATCTAAACACACTCACCCACACATCCACACACATTTGTATTTGTATTTATTATGGATCCCCATTTGCTGCTGTCAAGGCAGCTGGGGTCCAACAAAATTAAGGCAGTACATCCCATGCACATCACACACACACACACACACACAGCCCCAGTCCCTCACTCCTCCCAGCATAGCTCCAGTCCCTCACTCCTCCCATCACAGCTCCAGTCCCTCACTCCTCCCATCACAGCTCCAGTCCCTCACTCCTCCCATCACAGCCCCAGTCCCTCACTCCTCCCATCACAGCTCCAGTCCCTCACTCCTCCCATCACAGCTCCAGTCCCTCACTCCTCCCAGCACAGCCCCAGTCCCTCACTCCTCCCAGCACAGCCCCAGTCCCTCACTCCTCCCAGCACAGCCCCAGTCCCTCACTCCTCCCAGCACAGCCCCAGTCCCTCACTCCTCCCAGCACAGCCCCAGTCCCTCACTCCTCCCAGCACAGCCCCAGTCCCTCACTCCTCCCATCACAGCTCCAATCCCTCACTCCTCCCATCACAGCTCCAGTCCCTCACTCCTCCCAGCATAGCTCTAGTCCCTCACAGGAATAATAACGGAGAGAGAGGTCATCAAGCAGAGACAGTGTAAGCAGACAGGTCATCATGTGACAGGTTAAAGGAAATACTCATAGCCTGTTATACACTAAAAAGTATTAGTAAGTTCATAGTATGTGAGGATATTAAAATATCTAAAAGATCATGCATTCAGTACTAGTTCATAGAGATTGATAAAATTCATGTAATTGAGTTAAAAAGTTAAAATCCGTCAAGCGTACAAAGGGTAAAAATTGTAAGAGAAATGTGTAAACGTTGTATTGATTACTTTATTTTGTGGTGCCTAATTTAAGGGTAAAAGTGTTAATCTGTGATCTACTAAATGCTCTTAATTTATGAGCCTGAGATCGATTGCTCTGGTCTCCACCCAAGTTCCTGGGGAAATCGCAGTATTTTCCTCATTACACTAAAGTTCTCAGTGAGGAAACATAACCGTATCACTCTCGTGATTATTCCTCCCCTTTTTCAGGGGCGTAACATTTTTGGAGGCACCGCTGAGATAGCTGCTCAGATGTCCAGTTTCCACATCCTAGTCGCTGAATTCCGAGCCAGCTAAATCCCCACATAACAACCCAGGCAGGCTGCAGTGAGGAAAGTGTTGCTGTTCGAGGGGAGCTGGAAGTTGGTGGTTAAGTACGTGTCAGCTGAGGCCATTGAGAGACCATCAGAGACAGGAAGGACCATCTATTTCAGAGTCAACTCCTGCACAGTAAAAGTTCCTCCTTTCCTGTCAACATGACAACCGCCTTGGAAGAACTACAGGAAGAGGTAGTAGGAGAATTGCACACCCTGACTAAAGACAAGTTACTAGAGATATGTGATTTCCTTGACATATCAGGCGAACAGAGAAGAGATGTTCAAGACAATCCTGCATATCATTGATGACTCACATTATGATGTTCCTTGAAAGAGAGGAAGTTGCAGAGTTAGAAGATGGTGGCATGTCGTAATTGTTGCCACTTAAAGAGAAAATGACAGAGATGATCAGTGGCATAGATAACAAAACAGGGCAAACTGACCATGATATTGAAACAGCTGGAACACATCACAGAATAGAGGAACTGAGAACTGTAACCCCACAACAAGGGGTGGGAACTGAGCAGATTACTGCAGCCAAAGCCAGTGATTCTCTGTGCCAGCCCCAACCCCTTGCCCATCTTCAGGGGAGCATGCAGCTCTCGCCCAGTGCACAGCCCGGCTCATACTGGCGCAAAGAGTTTAACATTTCTGGTCAGATAGGTGAACCGGGCCAGAAAGATAAACTGATTTTTTCCAGCCTTGCCCATCAGATTGAGAATGGACTTAACAGAGGCTATCCTGAGGTAGAAATAGTAGACGCAGTAATCAGGGCTATTTCTCCAGGCTCACGGCTACGCAGCTATTTGGAAGGTAAACCCCAGCTAACTCTTCCCACACTTAGATGCATCCTGCATTCCGACTTCCAAGAGAAGAGTGCAACAGAGCTTTAACAAACAGCTAGCTTCAGAAGCATAGCATAGCAAGGAGACCCCTCAAAGCTTCCTGATGCGCGTCTTAGATTTGAGGCAGAAAGTACTGTTTGCGTCCCAGGAGTCAAAATCAGGGCTTAAGTATGACCCTGCTCTAGTCCTGCGCATGTGTTTACACACAGTCCATACATCTCCAGAGTGACAATATCAGGATAGACATGCAGCCTCTCCTGCTAGATAGCGAAACATCAGATTAGGTTTTGCTAGAGAAGCTTAACATTGCTTGTGCTAATGAGATAGAAAGACGAAACAAAAAGCGGTTTAGTGCCCCACAGCCTGCTACAACTGTAAGTGTAGTCCAGTTAGAAGCTACGCCATCTGCAAAGTGTCCTGTGAAGGAAGCCAAAGCTAACATACCCGCAGAACTGTCAACAGAGTTAGCTGAATTTAAGACAGGTGTAGCTTCCCTAAAAGGTCTCAGTGCAGAGATTGCTCAGATTAAGGAGACATTACAGCAGCCTATGATTCAGTCACCGCCTTATGCCTATGCCCCACCTGTTTCCCAGCAACAGTATTACAACAACTACAGTCAGCCCCAAGCACCTGACTCTGCGCAGCATCAATATGCACCTAACCTGTATATCAACCACTCTGCTCAAGCTCCAAGGATGTGTTTTGTCTGCCAGCGGGCCAGAACAGATGCACGCTGCACACACTGCTTCCGATGTGGGAGTGGAGAACATTTTTCAAGCTGGATGTAAAATCCGGGGAGTCAGACCATCAAAAGAGGCCCCTTTAAACGGGGAAGGGTTACCGCTGAGGGACGAGTGTTTACCGTAGCTACCAAAAAGTCCCAGAAATGTGTAAATTGTGCCAGAGAAGATTCATTTGAGAACCTGAAACAATGTTCATCGTGTAAAGAGACACTGTACTGTTCCAAAGGATGTCAAAACCAACATTGGACTAAACATAAGGAAAAATGCACTCACCTGAAAATTGACTCTACCAGTGAAAAGCTTTCCTGTACAGAGGAAAATGCCCACTCTTTACCATCCCTAGCTCAAGTTTGCCACCCCCATAAGGTCACCTCGCTAGTCGGCAGACAGTGCCTTGTTGAGTGTGACCTGAATCCCCACCACCTCCAAGCCCTATGGGACACAGGCTCTCAGGTATCGGTCATTGATGAACGATGGAAAGAGGAATCTCTCCCAAACGCAAGGCTGAGGGATGTTTCAGAAATTCTGGACTCACCTGACGATCTAAGATTGACTGCAGCAAATGGGACTGAAATGCCGTACCTGGGATGGATTGAAACAACTTGAAACAACTAGCCTCTGAAACTGACCAAACAAAGGAACTGATCATCCCAGTGCTGGTAATGAAAGGCTGTCACCTATCTCATCCCATCATAGGTTTCAATGTTATCGAGCACATCCTGACAATGACCGAAAAGTCTAAACGGTACAGTACAGTGAAAAAAGCTTTCCCAAGCCTCAAAAGAAACAAGGTGAGAGCGTTTATACAGGCTGTTAGCGCAGAACAGACAGATGAATACGCAGTGAAAACCAAGAAAGAGAAGGTTGCTGTACCAAAACACAGTAGCATTCAGATTGAGTGCCGTGTACCTTCCCAGCCTTTCAAAGAGGACATGACAATGCTTTTCCAGCCAGACCTGAACCCACAGTGGCCCAGATGAACTTGAGTTCTTTGACACTTTAGTCAGTGTCAGGAAAGGTGTTTTTCCAGTTTTCATGCTTGATGTGTCTAACCCCACTGACCACGACATTGCCCTGCTAGGACGCACAATAATCGGTACAGTACAAACCATTATGACTGTGTTACCTGCCCAAGTCTTTGAAAAAGCTGTCACCCCAGCCACAGTGAATCACACCAGCGTTCAAACCCCATGTACTGCTACTGAACAGTGGGATCCACTAGTAGGTTTAAGTCACCTAACCGAAGAGCAGAGAGAGGGTGTTAGGCAAATGCTTAGAGAAGAGTGTCACTCCTTCTCCAGATCAGACAATGACATTGGCTGCATTGAACAATTGAAAATGACAATTTCTCTAAAGGACTCTGAACCAGTCAAGCGCACATACATGTCAGTGCCAAGGCCACTGTTTCAGGGGATGAAGGGTTACCTTCATGACCTCATAGCCCAGGGCTGGGTTAGGAAGTCAAACTCTTCCTATTCTTCACCTGTCGTGTGCGTTAGGAAGAAGGACGGGACCCTCCGGTTGTGTATAGATTACAGAGACCTGAACAGGAAGACACATCCCGACCGCCAGCCCATCCCTCGGGTCCAAGACATCATGGACAGTGTAGGTGGTAATTCCTGGTTCTCCCTCTTATGTCAGGGAAAGGCGTATCACCAGGGGTTCACTGACAGCATTTGTGACCCCGTGGGGACTCTATGAGTGGATACGTATGCCATTCGGCCTCATGAACGCTCCTGCAGCTTTTCAGCGTTGTATGGAGGAATGTTTGGAAGGGCTCCGGGATAACATCTGCATTCCTTATCTGGACGACACGCTAGTTTTCAGTAAAACTTTCGACAGCCATGTGAATGATGTGCGAAAAGTTTTGCAGCGTCTCAGAGAGTATGGCATCAAACTCAAGCCAAGTAAGTGTGATCTCTTTAAACCCCAGGTCCGTTATTTGGGCAGAATAGTGTCTGCAGAGGGCAGCAGAGTTGACCCAGCCGATTTTAAAGCAGTAACAACATTGAAAGAAATCAGACCAGAGACTGTGGGCCAGCTCAGAAAAATGCTTAGTTTACTCACTTACTACAGACAGTACATCAAAGACTTTTCTAGGAGGGCCAGCTGTCTGTATGACCTCCTGAAAGCAGATTCAGAGAAATTACGTGACCACCCACGGAAAACAAAAACAAAGAAACTAAATCATGTGGTGCCCTCAAACAAGCCAATCAAAAGGACTGACCAGCATCAACAGGCACTTGAACAGCTGATTGTGTGTTTGCTTCACCCACCAGTCTTAGGTTTCCCTGATTTCACTCAGCCATTTGTTGTACACACTGATGCATCACACCAAGGCTTGGGAGCAGTTCTTTATCAAAAGCAAAATGGGAAGCTTAGGGTCATTGTTTATGGCTCTCGAACCTTAACAGCAGCTGAGAAGAACTATCACTACCACTCTGGCAAGCTAGAATTTCTAGCTCTAAAATGGGCAAGCACTGATAAGTTCCATGATTATTTGTACTATGCTCCGACCTCACTGTATACAGCGATAACAACCCGCTCAGCTACATTCTTTCTACTGCAAAAACTGAACGCAACCGCTTCCAGGTGGGGTTGCAGAATTGGCTGATTTCCACTTTACAATAAAGTACGGGCCAGGCAGAGAGAACAGTGATGCAGATGCTTTGTCGAGGATGCCACTGGATGTAGAGTCACTGATGAGAGAATGTTCTGAGGAGCTTCCACCAGACACCAAGCAGTTGAGGTACAGAAAGAGTCTGTTGTACCTTGGTCACGTTCAGCTGAATCTATGTCAGTATCAGCTGAAGGTGAGACAACCACTGCAACAATCAGCTCGATCCCAAAAGAGGGGATAAGAGAAGCACAAGAGTCTGATCCGGTAATCCGTCCTGTGCTCGATTTCAAACTGTCTGGTTCCAAACCGCCAGTTAAAGAGCAAAGGAAATCCAGTCCAAAGACAAAATGCCTATTCAGAGAATGGGACAAATTGACAATAGACAGTGATGGCATTCTGTAAAGAATCACTACAGCCATCAAGCAGTTAGTTTTACCAGAGCAGTACAAAGGTAAAGTGATGGAAGAGTTGCACAATAACATGGGACACCGAGGTACTGACCGCACTGTATCACTAGTACGTGACCGCTTCTTCTGGCCATATATGCAATCTGACATCGAGCACTATGTGACTAAAACGTGTAGCTGTGTCAAGCATAAAAAGCCAGGCCATGAAACAAGAGCTCCTCTGACAAACATTGTGACAACACAGCCATTTGAACTGGTATGTATAGATTTCCTCCATCTCGACAGATGCAAAGGGGGGATATGAGTACATCCTCGTGATTGTTGATCATTTTACATGTTTCACTCAAGCCTACGCCACCACATCAAAGTCAGGAAAAACTGCTGCAAATCTCATCTTCAATGACTTTGCCCTGAAGTTTGGGTTCCCCTCCCGCATCCACCATGACCAAGGGGGAGAATTTGAAAAATCAGTTGTTCCATCAGTTAAAGAAACTCAGTGGCATGGCGGGGTCCAGAACAACACCCTACCACCCGATGGGGAACGGTCAAGTGGAACGTATGAACAGAACAATGTTGCAAATGCTAAAGACACTAACTGAGACACAAAAGTCAAATTGGATGGAGTCTCTGAACAAACTGGTTTATGCCTATAACTGCACCCGTTGCGAGGTGACTGGCTATTCACCATTTTATCTTCTGTTTGGGAGATCACCCAGGCTTCCAGTTGATATGCTCTTTGGATTGTGCACAGAGGCAGATTCCAGTAACCAGCGAGACTACGTGAAGAACTGGAAACGAGGAATGGAAGAAGCATATGCCATTGCAAATAAAAATGCTCAGAAAGCTGCTGAAAGAAGTAAGAAATACTATGACACTAAAGTTAGGAGTTCAGTGCTACAGCCTGGCGAGCGAGTTCTGATTAAAAACCTGACACCAAGAGGAGGACCAGGCAAACTCTGTAACTATTGGGAAGATCAAATTCACACAGTAGTGAGACAAATGGGTTCAGACCTGCCGATTTATGAGTTGAGACCAGAAAAGGGTAGGGGACGCTCCAGGGTCCTGCACAGAAACCTGCTCATGTCCTGTGACCACTTACCTTTTGAGGCACAACCAGAAATGACTAAAGATGACAAAAGTAAGAAGAAAAAAAGAGACGTCAGCCCGCATCACAGCCTCTAGATTCTGATGAAGACAGCGGAGATGAATATGACCTTCATCATGAGCCGCTACAGGTCCCCACATCTCCTACAGTACCTGAGGAGAGGTATGCTGAACCAGCGAGAGAGTCGGAACACAGGCCCCCACCAGTGAAACAGACAGTTGCGGTGCCAGTTCCTACCAGCACAGCCTCCTGTTGAAAAGCAGCTGGAGGAGACAACAACAGTTAAAGACCTGCCTGCTGAGGAGATGAACTTGCCTGCTGAAAATGTGCCTGATGATTGTCCACTAAGTGCCTTTCCTTCATTAACTGAGGAATCAGCCTACCAGCTGCCACAAAGAGAGAGACACCCTCCAAGACATATCACCTATGATCAGCTTGGTATCCCTTCCTGCTACAGTATCCAGCCACAGCCACAGTTGTTCCCTGTCTACCCTGCACCAGGACTGGTTCCATGGCTGCCATCACTACAGCGATATTACCTTCAGCCACCCTACATGTATGGACTTCAGCAAACTTGAGGCTACAGAGTTGACATGTTTGACCATGGACTACTGACTGATTTCACAGACTGTCACAAGAGACAATTAGCAGACGATGCATGTAGATCATTAAAATTGATGGACTGTTGACAATAATATGAGAAAAGACTGCTTATGGACTGTTTATACAGCCGGTCAACAGGCATGGACTGTGAATATAACTTGTTGGTTCTATTTGAACTGTGACCTTTGACCTCTGCTCAAGTACTAGCTTACAGAAGATGATTTTCTAGGTCCAGTGCAAATAGACTGTTTAAGAAGACAATGTTGGTAATGTTGGGGCAACATTTATTTTGTCGGGGAGAGTGTGACAGGTTAAAGGAAGTATTCATAGCCTGTTATATGCTAACAATTATTAGTAAGTTCATAGTATGTGAGGATATTAAAATATCTAAAAGATCATGCATTCATTACTAGTTCATAGAGATTGATAAAATTAATATAATTGTGTTAAAAAGTTAAAATCCGTCAAGCGTACAAAGGGTTAAAATTTTAAGAGGAATGTGTAAACGTTATATTGATTACTTTTTATTTTGTGGTGCCTAATTTAAGGGTAAAAGTGTTCATCTGTGATCTACTAAATGCTCTTAATTCATGAGCCTGAGATCGATTGCTCTGGTCTCCACCCAAGTTCCCGGGGGAAATCGCAGTCTTTTCCTCACTACACTAAAGTTCTCAGTGAGGAAACATAACCGTATCAGTCTCGTGATTATTTCTCCCCTTTTTCAGGGGCGTGACAATCACTGTGAGACAGACATGTCATGTTGACAGTGAGTTGTGGGGTTCTTGCCTGACTACATTGCAGACACATGGCAGATCGTACAACACCTGGATAGATATTTAACACATCAGCTAACTGCATCATATGATTTTGCAATCTGATGCATGCAACCATTGGTCGGCATGCAACCATTGGTTGATTCAATGCAACGCCTACGCATC
The DNA here is from genome assembly GCF_964263955.1 of Coregonus lavaretus. Lineage (NCBI taxonomy): Eukaryota > Metazoa > Chordata > Actinopteri > Salmoniformes > Salmonidae > Coregonus > Coregonus lavaretus. Next base: position 13,852 of record NW_028165944.1, on the reverse strand, counting down.
TAGTCGGGCAGGAACTCGGCCAACAATAACTCGCCCAGCACTACAGTACATGTTGTGGTTAGAGCAGTGCTTTTCAACCTGTGGTCTGTGGACCGGGACTGCAGGTGTTCCACAAATTGTTTTAGAAATGTTTTTTTTTATATATATGTTACCAGTTGGGACTATTCCCAGTGCCTTTGGGAAAGTATTCTGACCCCTTTTTCCACATTTTGTTAGGTTACAGCCTTATTCAAAAATTAATTATATTGTTTTTTTTTCCCCCTCATCATTCTACACACAATACCCCATAATGACAAAGCAAAAATTGGTTTTTTGACGTTTTTGCTAAATTATTTAAAATAAAACAGGTATATCACATTTACATAAGTATTCAGACCCTTTACTCAGCACTTTGTTGAAGCACCTTTGGCAGTGATTACAGCCTCGAGTGTTCTTGGGAATGACGCTACAAGCTTGGCACACCTGTATTTGGGGAGTTTCTCCCATTCTTCACTGCAGATCCTCTCAAGCTCTGTCAGGTTGGATGGGGAGTGTCACTGCACAGCTATTATCAGGTCTCTCCAGAGATGTTCGATCGGGTTCAAGTCCGGGCTCTGGCTAGGCCACTCAAGGACATTCAGAGACTTGTCCTGAAGCCACTCCTGCATTGTCTTGGCTGTGTGCTTAGGGTCATTGTCCGGTTGGAAGGTGAACCCTGGCCCCAGTCTGATGTCCTGAGCACTCTGGAGTAGGTTTTCATCAAGGATTTCTCTGTACTTTGCTCTGTTCATCATTGCCTCGATCCTGACTAGTCTCCCAGTCCCTGCCGTTGAAAAACGTCCCCACAGCATGATGCTGCCAACACCATGCTTCACTGTAGGGAAGGTGCTAGGTTTTCTCCAGACATGACGCTTGGCATTCAGGCCAAATAGTTCAATCTTGGTTTCATCAGACCAGAGAATCTTGTATCTCATGGTCTGAGAGTCTTTAGGTGCCTTTTGGCAAACTCCAAGCGGGCTGTCATGTGCCTTTTACTGAGGAGTGGCTTCCGTCTGGTCACTCTACCATAAAGGACTGATTGGTGGAGTGTTGCAGAGATGGTTGTCCTTCTGGAAGGTTATCCCTTCTCCACAGAGGAACTCTGGATCTCTGTCAGAGGGACCATCAGGTTCTTGGTCACCTCCCTGACCAAGGCCCTTCTCCCCCGATTGCTCAATTTGGCCGGGCGGCCAGCTCTAGGAAGAGTTTTGGTGGTTCCAAACTTCTTCAATTTAAGAATGATTGAGGCCACTGTGTTCTTGGGGACTTTCAATGCTGCAGAAATGTTTTGGTACCCTTCCCCAAATCTGTGCCTCGGCAAAATCCTGTCTCTGAGCTCTACGGACAATTCCTTTTGAATTGATCACATTCTGTACAGCACTCTGGGAACCCTAGAAGGTTTTTGACAAGGTAATCTCTCCAAATGGCAGAAGACTCTTGCGTAGCTCAATCTGAATTATCCTAGATTACACACCACTCCTGTGAATTACAGCCCTGGGCAGGGTACTACTGTCTATCTGACATGAACACTACAGGGAGACATTTACCAATATACACTATAACGGACTCTCTCTCTTCTCTCTCTCTCTCTCTCTCTCTCTCTCTCTCTCTCTCTCTGTCTCTCTCTCTCTCTCTCTCTCTCTCTCTCTCTCTCTCTCTCTCTCTCTCCCTCTCTCTCGCTCTCTCTCTCTCTCTCTCTCTCTCTCTCTCTCTCTCTCTCTCTCTCTCTCTCTCTCTCTCTCTCTCTCTCTCTCTCTCTCTCTCTCACTATGTATTCCTTTCTGTCTCTTTTTCTGTCTATCCCTCAATCTGTCTATCCCCCACTCTGTCTTCATCTCAAGCGGCCCCCAGTGATTTTATTCATAATAAAGCAAGGGGTCTATAAAACCACACACACACAAATACACAAAAACCACACACACACAGATCTGCATTCCACAGACGCCCCTTGTGACTGCTGGGGAGACAGATAGATGACATCACTTTTGAAGAATAGATCTGTGAGAGACGGGGAGAGGGTGAGAGAGAGAGAGAGAGAGACAGAGAGAGAGAGAGAGAGAGAGAGAGAGAGAGAGAGAGAGAGAGAGAGAGAGAGAGAGAGAGAGAGAGAGAGAGAGAGAGAGAGAGAGAGGAGCAGATCAAAAGAGACGTGTCTGTAGCATTGATACAGAAAGACTGTCTGGAGGGAAGTCACAGTGGAAGGAGACTGCTGATGATGTTGTTAGGTGATGATGACAACTAGCTCTCACAGTCTCACTGCAGAATTAGACGTTCATCCACGTTCCAGTCTCACTGCAGAATTAGACGTTCATCCATGTTCCAGTCTCACTGCAGAATTAGACGTTCATCCACGTTCCAGTCTCACTGCAGAATTAGACGTTCACCCACGTTCCAGTCTCACTGCAGAATTAGACGTTCATCCATGTTCCAGTCTAACTGCAGAATTAGACGTTCATCCATGTTCCAGTCTCACTGCAGAATTAGATGTTCATCCACGTTCCAGTCTCACTGCAGAATTAGACGTTCATCCACGTTCCAGTCTCACTGCTCTAACCGTCACATTTCAAAGTGCTTTTGCTGCTCCTGCTGTTCTGTATCGTTCCATTTCTCCAAACAAAGTTAAGGGTTAAGTTTTGGCATTCATTCCAAATGGTTAAGGTAAGGGTTAAGGTTGGGGATAGGGTTAAAACATTAAGTTTAATAACTCATTCCTAATGGTTAAGGTAAGGGTTAAGGTTTGGGATAGGGTTAATATAAAACATACAAAATCAGTGTCCAGGACTGGGATCGAACACCCAGAGTCATGAGATTTGTGCCCATCCCCTATCCCCAACCCCAACCCCAACCCCAACCCCAACCCCAACCCCAACCCCATCCCAAACCCCAACCCCAACCCCAACCCCAACCCCATCCCCAACCCCAACCCCAACCCCAACCCCAACCCCAACCCCAACCCCAACCCCAACCCCATCCCAAACCCTAGCAAATCCTAAACCTACATGATGGTAATAGTGCTCACTGTTGCCCCTAGTGCCCGGCGGCATTGAAGGCAATTTTCCAACATCCTCAGGACATACCTTACAGTTTTTTCCAACTGCTTACACACGTTTTCAAAACTATGTCTCCTTTTTTCAAAACTCTACACACAATTCCCAAAACTGCACACACAAAATGCAAAATGCCTCACATCTCCTTCAAAATGTAACACTGCATTCAAAATGCCATAAACACATGTCAGAATGAAGCATTTGCATCAAATGGCAAACACTTCTTTCATAATAGTACATTTTTGGATATACCATGTAAACACTGTTGTTCTAAATCTAAAGCTCTTTGGTCTTTCATAGGCTTATATCTACATGTCAATACAATGTTCTACAGTGAAAGTAATCTGCTGAGAGGGGTAACAAGTACACTGTAAACACCAATGCAATGTAGAAACAGAAAATATTTATTAGGCCAAACATTACTGTTGTATACAGTAGCATACAACAAAACCATAAATATATGTAAACCAAAAGTATATTACAGTTTTTTCCAACTGCTTACACACAACATCTTTTCATGTCACACGATTTTTGAAACCTCTCACTCAAAGTGCAAAACTACACACCAAATCTCCAAAACCATAAGCTATTTCTCAGCCTTTGACTCAGTTGTCAATTGCATAAAACACTTTTTTCAAAACACTACACACAATTCTCTACCTAAAACACAAAAATCTAACAGGAAGTGACTTGCTTTCCTTTTCCAAACACAACCAATCAAAATGCTACACTTATTCACCAGGTCACACACACACTCCTCACATGTGCAAACACTAATTGCTTAACTGATCACTAACCAATCACTGCTTTACTGTAGTATAGGCCTATAAATAGGTCAAAGGTCAGATTACCTGTTTTGAACAATGGATGCCAACAATGGACAGAGAGCAAGAGGAGTAGGAGGGAGAGGCAGGGGACAACAACGAGGACAAATTCAAAGACGAAGAGTTGGTAGAGGAAGACGAGGAGGAATAGGAGGAGGAAGAGGAAGAGGACGAGGGCAAAGAAGAGAAGGAAGGAGAGCCATCTCTGATGAGATTAGGGCAACACTTGTTGATCATCTGATCAACCACAGTTTGAACATGAGAGAGGCTGGACTGAGAGTCCAGCCCAACTTGAGTCGATTTACAGTGGCGTCCATAATTCGAACCTTCAGAAAATTGAACAGATATGCAACTATCTAATGACTATTTTATCATTACAGTAATGTACTGTAAAATACGTATGACTGCATAGTATTGCATAAACATTTGTAACTCTAAGCCATCCATTTACTGCACTACATTGAATGAATGAGGTTGGTTATCATGCTGTACTACATTTTGTTGTACATTGTTTACAGTTCCTAAGCTGAACACATACTGTGTTTGAATTCTGTACAGAGTGGAAAGGCAAAGACATCATGGAGGACGAGGACGCTTGTTTACAGATGTACAAGAGACTGCAATTATAAATATGGTTTTGGCCAACAATGCAATTAGGATTCGAGAGATAAGAGAGCATATCTTGAATAATGACACCATATTTAACAACATCAATGCTGTAAGCCTGTCGACCATACAATGCATCCTCCAACGGCACCAAGTGACGATGAAACAACTTTACAAGGTGCCATTTGAGAGAAAGAATCTGCGACATGACTTTGTAGAGGTATGTATGCAACCAGGGGCGGTGTGTTCAATAGGGCGATATGGGCGACGCACTGCCAAACGGGAAAAGGAAGGGATTTTTTTTCTAATCAATTATATCACGGCAACAGTAGTTATCAGTGTTGTAATCTAGACGTCTGATCTGCCACAGTGCCACTAAATCAGGCTAAAGTCGTGCTTCAAATGGCCCCCCCCCCTTTTGGGGCGATTTCAGTCAGGTTGAAAATCGCCCAGAAGTCTGTCATAGACTCCCATGTAAAATCTATTTTTTTCAAATATCAGAGCTTTCAATACAATCTCTATGGGTTTCTGAGGGCTTGCACTTACGCGCTTTCGTCATACGTAACATAACCATGAACGTAACTAAGAAAAGAGCGGGTAGCAGCGTCAATCAATTCACTACTACAATCAAAATGGCTAGGCTTCAGTGCAACTCGATTGTGTCTTTGAAAGAAGTTCCTTTTTGTCGGCGAACAAATGAAGATAAATTGGCAACGAAACAATTAGGACCTCCCAGACCAAATTTAATAATTCAACAGGTTTCTACTAAAGGGGGGAAGTCCTACACCCGAGGATTTTCCAAAAATTGGTACGAACGAAAAACCTGGCTAGCAGGCTGCGATGTAGCTAATGCAGTCTTCTGCTACCCCCTGCTTACTCTTTCACCCTGAAGGCGGCACGGCAGACAGCACCGCTTGGACAGCGACTGGTGTGTAACGGACATGCACCATCTTTCAGGAAAGATTAAGAAACATGAGCTGTCAAAGACCCACATGGATAGCTGTTTGAGATTGTCTGCTTTGGGGAGAGTGAACATTCCCACTCAACTGGATGAGGGATACAGGCTAGCTGTCCGCCGCCACAACGATGAGGTTAGTGTTGATAATCACAAGTTTACTGGAGAACTGAAACTGACAAGGCTGACAAGATAGGACCCTTTTGTCCATTGTTATTGGATAGGAACAGAACTTATAACCAGCTCCTGACCTAAATAGATCTTAGCACAACATTTTACTCAACATATCATATTCCATATTCACTATAACAAATATATTTACTACGACATTAGCAAGAACCGCCACATCCTCAGCCGGCTAATCCAGTGTGTGAAGTTTTGCGGAGTGTTTGAGTTAGCTTTGCGAGGCAAAGATGAAACTGAGGGCTCCACCAACCCTGGTAAGCCAACACTTTTGAGATCAGTCAATAAATGCTTCTGGTATTGACTTATATGCTGCCCCTGTCTTCATGTTGTTGCTGGACATATCTTTTTTAAAATGTGTGTAGGTCACCTAAATCATCAGAAAAATTGCCCCCCCTGAGAATTTTTTCAGGAGCCGCCACTGTATGCAACACTACTTCCAGTACTTCAGACAAACCATATTTACTCATCTGTATATCCTTTTGTCTGTTACAGAGAGTATTGGAGATGGATGCCCATGTAATTCGCCATGAATTTATTTATGTGGATGAGGTTGGCTTCAACCTCACCAAAACCAGGCGCCGCGGAAGAAATGTAATAGGACAGAAGGCAATTACCAATGTCCCTGGACAGCGTGGGGGTAATATAACTATGTGTGCTGCCATCACGCAAAACGGGATCCTCCATCACAATGCCACACTGGGTCCGTACAACACCGGCCATATGCTCACTTTTCTGGATGCAATTTACACAACGCTTGTCCCTGATCCAGATCAGGAGCCTGCTAGATTTGTGGTTATATGGGACAATGTTAGTTTTCACCGGGCTGTTCTGGTCCAAAACTGGTTTGCCACCCATCCACAATTTGTAGTTTTGTACCTACCCCCATATTCACATTTTCTAAATCCCATAGAGGAATTCTTCTCAGCCTGGCGCTGGAAAGTGTATGATCGCCAACCCTATGCCCGCATGCCGCTTCTCCAGGCAATGGAGGACGCATGTGGGGACATAGAGGTTGCCTCTGTCCAAGGTTGGATACGCCATGCTAGGAGATACTTCCCTCGATGTTTGGCAAGAGAAAGCGTATCTTGTGATGTGGACGAAGTATTGTGGCCAGACCCAGCCCGGAGAAGAGATGAAGCGTAGCTTAGCACCCTACCAATTCCTGGACTGCCCCCCGGGACCCCACACACACAATTGTGTTCTTTACTGTATTCTAAAGAATACTTTTGGTTTACATATGTTTATGGTTTTGTTGTATGCTACTGTATACAACAGTAATGTTTGGCCTAATAAATATTTTCTGTTTCTACATTGCATTGGTGTTTACAGAGTACTTGTTACCCCTCTCAGCAGATTACTTTCACTGTAGAACATTGTGTTGAAATGTAGATATAAGCCTATGAAAGAGCTTTAGATTTAGAACAACAGTGTTTACATGGTATATCCAAAAATGTACTATTATGAAAGAAGTGTTTGCCATTTGAAGCAAATGCATCATTCTGACATGTGTTTATGGCATTTTGAATGCAGTGTTACATTTTGAAGGAGATGTGAGGCATTTTGCATTTTGTGTGTGCAGTTTTGGGAATTGTGTGTAGAGTTTTGAAAAAAGGAGACATAGTTTTGAAAACGTTTGTAAGCAGTTGGAAAAAACTGTATTTAGAATACAGTAAAGAACACAATTGTGTGTGGGGGGTCCCGGGGGTGCAGTCCAGGAAATGGTAGGGGGGGGGGGCAGTCACCAGTGCTAAACTACGCTTCATCTCTTCTCCGGGCTGGGTCTGGCCACAATACTTCGTCCACATCACAAGATACGTTTTCTCTTGCCAAACATCGAGGGAAGTATCTCCTAGCATGGCGTATCCAACCTTGGACAGAGGCAACCTCTATGTCCCCACATGCGTCCTCCATTGCCTGGAGAAGCGGCATGCGGGCATAGGGTTGGCAATCATACACTTTCCAGCGCCAGGCAGAGAAGAATTCCTCTATGGGATTTAGAAAAGGTGAATATGGGGGTAGGTACAAAACTACAAATTGTGGATGGGTGGCAAACCAGTTTTGGACCAGAACAGCCCGGTGAAAACTAACATTGTCCCATATAACCACAAATCTAGCAGGCTCCTGATCTGGATCAGGGACAAGCATTGTGTAATTTGCATCCAGAAAAGTGAGCATATGGCCGGTGTTGTACGGACCCAGTGTGGCATTGTGATGGAGGACCCCGTTTTGAGTGATGGCAGCACACATAGTTATATTACCCCCACGCTGTCCAGGAACATCGGTAATTGCCCTCTGTCCTATTACATTTCTTCCACGGCGCCTGGTTTTGGTGAGGTTGAAGCCAACCTCATCCACATAAATAAATTCATGGCGAATTACATGGGCATCCATCTCCAATACTCTCTGTAACAGACAAAAGGATATACAGATGAGTAAATATGGTATGTCTGAAGTACTGGAAGTAGTGTTGCATACATACCTCTACAAAGTCATGTCGCAGATTCTTGACTCTGTCAGAGTTTCTCTCAAATGGCACCTTGTAAAGTTGTTTCATCGTCACTTGGTGCCGTTGGAGGATGCGTTGTATGGTCGACAGGCTTACAGCATTGATGTTGTTAAATATGGTGTCATTATTCAAGATATGCTCTCTTATCTCTCAAATCCTAATTGCATTGTTGGCCAAAACCATATTTATAATTGCAGTCTCTTGTACATCTGTAAACAAGCGTCCTCGTCCTCCATGATGTCTTTGCCTTTCCACTCTGTACAGAATTCAAACACAGTATGTGTTCAGCATGGGAACTGTAAACAATGTACACAAAAATGTAGTACAGCATGATAACCAACCTCATTCATTCAATGCAGTGCAGTAAATGGATGGCTTAGAGTTACAAATGTTTATGCAATACTATGCAGTCATACGTATTTTACAGTACATTACTGTAATGCTAAAATAGTAATTAGATAGTTGCATACCTGTTCTCATTTCTGAAGGTTCGAATTATGGACGCCACTGTAAATCGACTCAAGTTGGGCTGGACTCTCAGTCCAGCCTCTCTCATAGTCAAACCATGGTTGATCACATGATCAACAAGTGTTGCCCTAATCTCATCAGAGATGGCTCTCCTTCCTTCTCTTCTTTGCCCTCGTCCTCTTCTTCCTCTTCCTCTTCCTCTTCCTCTTCCTCTTCCTCTTCCTCTTCCTCTACCTCCTACTCCTCCTCTTCCAACTATTTGTCTTTGAATTTGTCCTCGTTGTTGTCCCCTGCCTCTCCCTCCTACTCCTCTTGCTCTCTGTCCATTGTTGGCATCCATTGATCAAAACAGTCCTATACTACAGTAAAGCAGTGATTGGTTAGTGATCAGTTAAGCAATTAGTGTTTGAACATGTGAGGAGAGTGTGTTTGACCTGGTGAATAAGTGTAGCATTTTGATTGGTTGTGTTTGGAAAAGGAAAGCAAGTCACATCCTGTTAGATTTTTGTGTTTTAGGTAGAGAATTGTGTGTAGTGTTTTGAAAAAAGTGTTTTATGCAATTGACAACTGAGTCAAAGGCTGAGAAATAGCTTATGGTTTTGGAGATTTGGTGTGTAGTTTTGCACTTTGAGTGAGAGGTTTCAAAAATCGTGTGACATGAAAAGATTTTGTGTGTAAGCAGTTGGAAAAAACTGTAATAGAAAATGACTCAAGTAAAAGTGAAAGTCACCCAGTAAAATACTACTTGAGTAAAAGTCTAAAAGTATTTGGTTTTAAATATACTTAAGTATCAAAAGTAAATGTAATTACTAAAATATACTTAAGTATTGAAAGTAAAAGTAAAAGTATGAATCATTTCAAATTCCTTATATTAAGCAAACCAGACGGCACCATTTTCTTGTTTTTTAAATTTACGGATAGCCAGGGGCACACTCCAACACTCAGACATAATTTACAAAAGAAGCATGTGTGTTTAGTGAGTCCTCCAGATCAGAGGCAGTAGGGATGACCAAAGAAATGACCAGTGATGTTCTATTGATAATCTTGTGAATTATACAATGTTCCTGTCCTGCTAAGCATTCAAAATGTAATGAGTATATTTGGGTGCCAGGGAAGATTTATGGAGTAAAAAGTACATTATTTTCTTTAGGAATGTAGTGAAGTAAAAGTAACAATTGTTAAAAATATAAATAGTAAAGTAAAGTACAGATACCCCAAAAAACTACTTAAGTAGTACTTTCAAGTATTTTTACTTACGTACTGCTGTGGACCAGATGATATCTCTATACAGCCGACAACCTACTGGGCGTCAGTAGCAGACATACGCTAGCACTGTGTCAATCCAGCAGATCGAGATAGACACCTACTCCACTTCTCTCTATACCCTGCATTCAATCCCTCAATCAGTCCTCCATAAAAATACACCAAAATACACAAAACACAACCCCCACCACTCTTTGTTTGTCAGACTGTAGCAGACAGTGTGGGTAACGCAGGAGTTTAATCATTTCCTGAGGGCAGCTCCTATGTAAACAGCAGGAGTCGTGTCATTACGCAGGGGAGTGTGGTGTGTGCATGTGTGTGTGAGTCTGTGTGCATGCCTCATCTGCCTGTGTGGTGCGTGTGCATGTGTGTGTGTGTGTTTGTGTGTGTGTGTTTAAGTGTGTGCGAGACTGCGCCAGCGCGTGCCTGTGTGTACTTACAGATGTAGGATCTTAATTTGACCAGTATTGTCACTGAAGAAATAATAAGAAACCTGCAGCAACAGGATTTGAAAGTTTAGTCCATAAAGTTGCTTGTCATTGGTTAGGATATTAGCAGGCCAAAATTAGGCTACATGAAAAGTGCAATACTGTTAATATAACTGTGTGTTAGTGTGGGTTTTCAATTATTTAATGGAAATCATGAAGCTCATCTGCAGGAAAATTATTAGCAACAAAAGAGTGATCCAATTAAGATCCTACCTCTGTATGTGAGTGCATTTGACTCTGTGTGTGTGTGTGTGTGTGTGTGTGTGTGTGTGTGTGTGTGTGTGTGTGTGTGTGTGTGTGTGTGTGTGTGTGTGTGTGTGTGTGTGTGTGTGTGTGTGTGTGTGTGTGTGTGTGTGTGTGAATACAGTGCCTTCAGAAAGTATTTGCACCCCTTGACTTTTTCTACATTTTTCTTGTGTTAAAAAGTAGGATTCAAATGGATTTAATTGTCATGTTCTGTCAATGGTATACACAAAACGCTCTGTAATGTCCAAGTGGAAGAAAGATTCTAACAATCGTTTTTTAATTAATGGAAAATCAAAACACAAATATATTTTGATTAGATATTTATTCAATACAATAGAATCACCTTTTACAGATGTGAGTCTTTCTGGGTAAGTCTCTTAATAGATTTTGCAAACCTGGATTGTGCAGTATTTGCTCATTACTCTTTAAAAAATTCTTCAAGCTCTGTAAAGTTGGTTGTTGATCATTGATAGACAGCCATTTTCAAGTCTTGCCATAGATCTTCAAGAAAATTTAAGTCAAATGTGTAACTAGGCCACTCAGAAACATTCAATGTCGTCTTGGTAAGTAACTATAGTGTATATTTGGCCTTGTGTTTTAGGTTATTGTCCTTCTGGAAGGTGAATTTGTCTCCCAGTGTCTGTTGGAAAGCAGACTGAACCAGGTTTTCCTCTAGGATTTTGCCTGTGCTTATCTCTATTCCGTTTATTTTTATCCCAAAAAACTCCCTAGTCCTTGCTGATTACAATCATACCCATAACATGATGCAGCTAACACTATGCTTGAAAATATGGGAGAGTGGTACTCAGTAATGTGTTGTATTGGATTTGCCCCAAACATAACACTTTGTATTCGGGACAAAAAAGTTAATTGTTTGCAATATTACTTTAGTGCCTTGTTGCAAACAGGATGTATGTTTTTTTAATATTTGTATTCTGTACAGGCTTCCATCTTTTCACTCTGTCAATTAGGTTATTATTGTGGAGTAACTATAATGTTGTTAATCAATCCTCAGTTTTCTCCTATCACAGCCATTTAGCTCTCTAACTGGTCTAGAATCACCAGTGGCCTCATGGTGAAATGCCTGAGTGGTTTCCTTCCTCTCTGGCAACTGAGTTAGGGAGGACGCCTGTGTCTTTGTAGTGACTGGGTGTATTGATACACCATCCAAAGTGTAATTCATAACTTCACCATGGTCAAAGGGATATTCAATGACTGCTTTTTTTTGTACCCATCTACCAATAGGTGCCCTCCTTTGCGAGGCATTGGAAAACCTCCCTGGTTTTGTGGTTGAATCTGTGCTTGATATTCACATCTCGACTGAGGGACCGTACAGATAATTGTACTTGTGTGAGGTACAGCGATGAGGTAGTCATTCAAAAATCATCTTAAACACTGTTATTGCACACAGAGTGAGTCCATGCAATTTATCTGACTTGTTAAGCACATTTTTACTCCTGAAATTATTTAGGCTTGCCATAAAAAAGGGCTTGAACATTGTACTTATTGACTTTAGACATTTCAGCTTTAAATGTTTTATCAATTTGTTAACATTTCTAAAAACATAATTCCACTTTGATATTTTGGGTTATTGTGTGTAGATCAGTGACAAAAAAATCTAAATTTAATAACTTTTTAATTCAGGCTGTAACACAACAAAATGCGGAAAAAGTCAAGGGGTGTGAATAATTTCTGAAGGCACTATAAGTGTGTGTATATGTGTGTGAAAAGAGCCGGGAAGAATGACTACCGTGTTGTTTAACTCCTCTATGGAACATTAAACACTGACGGTTCACGCTCCATAGTCTCCTCAGCTCTTTTCCACATTACAAACGGTCCTGCTTGAAATGACCGCACATTAGCAAGGAAACTGTCTGACTAACAGGCACACAGTCACACATAGACACACATAAACACACACTCACACAGACACACATTCACACATAAACACACACTCACACAGACACACATTCACACATAAACACATTCACACACAGACACACACTCACACACAGACACATTCACACATGAACACACATTTACACATAGACACACATTCACACATAGACAGAAACTCACACATAGACACACATTTACACATAGACACACATTCACACATAGACACACATTCACACATAGACACACATTCACACATACACACATACACACATATACACACACTCCACACAGAACACACACTCACACATGGACACACACACACACATAGACACACACTCACACAAAGACACAGACGGAATGAAGGTATTCCGCAAGCAATACAATTAATCTGAGACTCCACAACTACAAGCAGTACTGTCTCGAGTCTAGATCTCTCTCTCCCTCTACACAAACACACACACACACAAACACACGCCCTCTGTAAATGGTAACTGCGTTCACTTACTGTGCCTCAGCGTGGACTGACTGCTGCTGAGAGGAGAACCTCATGCTCGCTTCGTGCTTCTCTCTTCCTCTCTCTTTTTTCCCTCCCTCTCTCCCTCCCTCATCTCACTCAATCCTGCCCCTTTTCTATCTCTTCCTCTCTCTCTCCCCCTCCTCTGTGCTCTCTCTCCCTCTCTCTCTCTTCCTCTCTCTCACCCTCCCCTGTGCTCTCTCTCCCTCTCTCTCTCTCTTCCGCTCTCTCCCCTCCCCTGTGCTCTCTCTCCCTCTTTCTCTATTCCGCTCTCTCCCTCTCTCTCTCTTCCGCTCTCTCCCCCTCCCCTGTGCTCTTTCTCCCTCTCTCTCTCTTGGCAGAAGCCTACTGTACCGTGACACACCCCTCTCCATATCCGCAGCTGGCTGGCAGTTCACCTTTCACAGCGCATGCTTCCACCGTATGCAAAACAGAGAGAAACAGGACGAGGGAGGGTTAGAGGGAGGGAGATGGGGGGGAGGGATAGAGGGAGGGAGACAGGGGGAGGGAGGGATAGAGGAAAATAGACAGGGGAGGGAGGGATAGAGAGAGGGAGGGAGATGGGGAGAGGGGTTGGGGGGAGAGAGACGGGGGAGGGAGGAATAGAGGGAGAGAGACAGGGGGAGGAAGGGATAAAGGCAGAGAGACAGGGGGAGGGAGATGGGGAGGGAGGGTTAGAGGGAGGGAGACAGGGGGGGAGGGATAGAGGGAGGGAGACAGGTGGAGGGAGGGATAGAGGAAAGGAGACAGGGGAGGGAGGGATAGAGGGAGAGAGGGACGGAGACAGGGGGAGGGAGGGTTAGAGGGAGAGAGGGACGGAGACAGAGGGAGG
>NW_028165945.1:82500-102910 GCF_964263955.1 Coregonus lavaretus | reverse complement strand
ATGGTAGAGTTAGTCTCCAGTCACCAAGTCCTTATATGGTAGAGTTAGTCTCCAGTCACCAGGTCCCTATATGGTAGAGTTAGTCTCCAGTCACCAGGTCCATATATGGTAGAGTTAGTCTCCAGTCACCAGGTCCCTATATGGTAGAGTTAGTCTCCAGTCACCAGGTCCCTATATGGTAGAGTTAGTCTCCAGTCACCAGGTCCCTATATGGTAGAGTTAGTCTCCAGTCACCAGGTCCCTATATGGTAGAGTTAGTCTCCAGTCACCAGGTCCTTATATGGTAGAGTTAGTCTCCAGTCACCAGGTCCCTATATGGTAGAGTTAGTCTCCAGTCACCAGGTCCCTATATGGTAGAGTTAGTCTCCAGTCACCAGGTCCCTATATGGTAGAGTTAGTCTCCAGTCACCAGGTCCCTATATGGTAGAGTTAGTCTCCAGTCACCAGGTCCCTATATGGTAGAGTTAGTCTCCAGTCACCAGGTCCCTATATGGTAGAGTTAGTCTCCAGTCACCAGGTCCCTATATGGTAGAGTTAGTCTCCAGTCACCAGGTCCCTATATGGTAGAGTTAGTCTCCAGTCACCAGGTCCTTATATGGTAGAGTTAGTCTCCAGTCACCAGGTCCCTATATGGTAGAGTTAGTCTCCAGTCACCAGGTCCCTATATGGTAGAGTTAGTCTCCAGTCACCAGGTCCCTATATGGTAGAGTTAGTCTCCAGTCACCAGGTCCCTATATGGTAGAGTTAGTCTCCAGTCACCAGGTCCCTATATGGTAGAGTTAGTCTCCAGTCACCAGGTCCTTATATGGTAGAGTTAGTCTCCAGTCACCAGGTCCCTATATGGTAGAGTTAGTCTCCAGTCACCAGGTCCCTATATGGTAGAGTTAGTCTCCAGTCACCAGGTCCCTATATGGTAGAGTTAGTCTCCAGTCACCAGGTCCCTATATGGTAGAGTTAGTCTCCAGTCACCAGGTCCCTATATGGTAGAGTTAGTCTCCAGTCACCAGGTCCCTATATGGTAGAGTTAGTCTCCAGTCACCAGGTCCCTATATGGTAGAGTTAGTCTCCAGTCACCAGGTCCCTATATGGTAGAGTTAGTCTCCAGTCACCAGGTCCCTATATGGTAGAGTTAGTCTCCAGTCACCAGGTCCCTATATGGTAGAGTTAGTCTCCAGTCACCAGGTCCCTATATGGTAGAGTTAGTCTCCAGTCACCAGGTCCCTATATGGTAGAGTTAGTCTCCAGTCACCAGGTCCCTATATGGTAGAGTTAGTCTCCAGTCACCAGGTCCCTATATGGTAGAGTTAGTCTCCAGTCACCAGGTCCCTATATGGTAGAGTTAGTCTCCAGTCACCAGGTCCCTATATGGTAGAGTTAGTCTCCAGTCACCAGGTCCCTATATGGTAGAGTTAGTCTCCAGTCACCAGGTCCCTATATGGTAGAGTTAGTCTCCAGTCACCAGGTCCCTATATGGTAGAGTTAGTCTCCAGTCACCAGGTCCCTATATGGTAGAGTTAGTCTCCAGTCACCAGGTCCCTATATGGTAGAGTTAGTCTCCAGTCACCAGGTCCCTATATGGTAGAGTTAGTCTCCAGTCACCAGGTCCCTATATGGTAGAGTTAGTCTCCAGTCACCAGGTCCCTATATGGTAGAGTTAGTCTCCAGTCACCAGGTCCCTATATGGTAGAGTTAGTCTCCAGTCACCAGGTCCCTATATGGTAGAGTTAGTCTCCAGTCACCAGGTCCCTATATGGTAGAGTTAGTCTCCAGTCACCAGGTCCCTATATGGTAGAGTTAGTCTCCAGTCACCAGGTCCCTATATGGTAGAGTTAGTCTCCAGTCACCAGGTCCCTATATGGTAGAGTTAGTCTCCAGTCACCAGGTCCCTATATGGTAGAGTTAGTCTCCAGTCACCAGGTCCCTATATGGTAGAGTTAGTCTCCAGTCACCAGGTCCCTATATGGTAGAGTTAGTCTCCAGTCACCAGGTCCCTATATGGTAGAGTTAGTCTCCAGTCACCAGGTCCCTATATGGTAGAGTTAGTCTCCAGTCACCAGGTCCCTATATGGTAGAGTTAGTCTCCAGTCACCAGGTCCCTATATGGTAGAGTTAGTCTCCAGTCACCAGGTCCCTATATGGTAGAGTTAGTCTCCAGTCACCAGGTCCCTATATGGTAGAGTTAGTCTCCAGTCACCAGGTCCCTATATGGTAGAGTTAGTCTCCAGTCACCAGGTCCCTATATGGTAGAGTTAGTCTCCAGTCACCAGGTCCCTATATGGTAGAGTTAGTCTCCAGTCACCAGGTCCCTATATGGTAGAGTTAGTCTCCAGTCACCAGGTCCCTATATGGTAGAGTTAGTCTCCAGTCACCAGGTCCCTATATGGTAGAGTTAGTCTCCAGTCACCAGGTCCCTATATGGTAGAGTTAGTCTCCAGTCACCAGGTCCCTATATGGTAGAGTTAGTCTCCAGTCACCAGGTCCCTATATGGTAGAGTTAGTCTCCAGTCACCAGGTCCCTATATGGTAGAGTTAGTCTCCAGTCACCAGGTCCCTATATGGTAGAGTTAGTCTCCAGTCACCAGGTCCCTATATGGTAGAGTTAGTCTCCAGTCACCAGGTCCCTATATGGTAGAGTTAGTCTCCAGTCACCAGGTCCCTATATGGTAGAGTTAGTCTCCAGTCACCAGGTCCCTATATGGTAGAGTTAGTCTCCAGTCACCAGGTCCCTATATGGTAGAGTTAGTCTCCAGTCACCAGGTCCCTATATGGTAGAGTTAGTCTCCAGTCACCAGGTCCCTATATGGTAGAGTTAGTCTCCAGTCACCAGGTCCCTATATGGTAGAGTTAGTCTCCAGTCACCAGGTCCCTATATGGTAGAGTTAGTCTCCAGTCACCAGGTCCTTATATGGTAGAGTTAGTCTCCAGTCACCAGGTCCCTATATGGTAGAGTTAGTCTCCAGTCACCAGGTCCCTATATGGTAGAGTTAGTCTCCAGTCACCAGGTCCCTATATGGTAGAGTTAGTCTCCAGTCACCAGGTCCCTATATGGTAGAGTTAGTCTCCAGTCACCAGGTCCCTATATGGTAGAGTTAGTCTCCAGTCACCAGGTCCTTATATGGTAGAGTTAGTCTCCAGTCACCAGGTCCCTATATGGTAGAGTTAGTCTCCAGTCACCAGGTCCCTATATGGTAGAGTTAGTCTCCAGTCACCAGGTCCCTATATGGTAGAGTTAGTCTCCAGTCACCAGGTCCCTATATGGTAGAGTTAGTCTCCAGTCACCAGGTCCCTATATGGTAGAGTTAGTCTCCAGTCACCAGGTCCCTATATGGTAGAGTTAGTCTCCAGTCACCAGGTCCCTATATGGTAGAGTTAGTCTCCAGTCACCAGGTCCCTATATGGTAGAGTTAGTCTCCAGTCACCAGGTCCCTATATGGTAGAGTTAGTCTCCAGTCACCAGGTCCCTATATGGTAGAGTTAGTCTCCAGTCACCAGGTCCCTATATGGTAGAGTTAGTCTCCAGTCACCAGGTCCCTATATGGTAGAGTTAGTCTCCAGTCACCAGGTCCCTATATGGTAGAGTTAGTCTACCATATAGGGACCTGGTGACTGGAGACTTACTCTCCAAGGCACCTGTGAGTTCCATATAGGGACCTGGTGACTGGAGACTAACTATACCATATAGGGACCTGGTGACTGGAGACTAACTCTACCATATAAGGACCTGGTGACTGGAGACTAACTCTACCATATAGGGACCTGGTGACTGGAGACTAACTCTACCATATAGGGACCTGGTGACTGGAGACTACCTCTACCATATAGGGACCTGGTGACTGGAGACTAACTCTACCATATAGGGACCTGGTGACTGGAGACTAACTCTACCATATAGGGACCTGGTGACTGGAGACTAACTCTACCATATAAGACCTGGTGACTGGAGACTAACGACTAACTCTACCATATATGGACCTGGTGGATTGGAGACTAACTCTACCATATAAGGACCTGGTGACTGGAGACTAACTCTACCATATAAGGACCTGGTGACTGGAGACTAACTCTACCATATAGGGACCTGGTGACTGGAGACTAACTCTACCATATAGGGACCTGGTGACTGGAGACTAACTCTACCATATAGGGACCTGGTGACTGGAGACTAACTCTACCATATAGGACCTGGTGACTGGAGACTAACTCTAAATAGGACCTGGTGACTGGAGACTAACTCTACCATATAGGGACCTGGTGACTGGAGACTAACTCTACCTATAGGGACCTGGTGACTGGAGACTAACTCTACCATATAGGGACCTGGTGACTGGAGACTAACTCTACCATATATGGACCTGGTGACTGGAGACTAACTCTACCATATAGGGACCTGGTGACTGGAGACTAACTCTACCATATAGGGACCTGGTGACTGGAGACTAACTCTACCATATAGGGACCTGGTGACTGGAGACTAACTCTACCATATAGGGACCTGGTGACTGGAGACTAACTCTACCATATAGGGACCTGGTGACTGGAGACTAACTCTACCATATAGGGACCTGGTGACTGGAGACTAACTCTACCATATAGGGACCTGGTGACTGGAGACTAACTCTACCATATAGGGACCTGGTGACTGGAGACTAACTCTACCATATAGGGACCTGGTGACTGGAGACTAACTCTACCATATAGGGACCTGGTGACTGGAGACTAACTCTACCATATAGGGACCTGGTGACTGGAGACTAACTCTACCATATAGGGACCTGGTGACTGGAGACTAACTCTACCATATAGGGACCTGGTGACTGGAGACTAACTCTACCATATAGGGACCTGGTGACTGGAGACTAACTCTACCATATAGGGACCTGGTGACTGGAGACTAACTCTACCATATAGGGACCTGGTGACTGGAGACTAACTCTACCATATAGGGACCTGGTGACTGGAGACTAACTCTACCATATAGGGACCTGGTGACTGGAGACTAACTCTACCATATAGGGACCTGGTGACTGGAGACTAACTCTACCATATAGGGACCTGGTGACTGGAGACTAACTCTACCATATAGGGACCTGGTGACTGGAGACTAACTCTACCATATAGGGACCTGGTGACTGGAGACTAACTCTACCATATAGGGACCTGGTGACTGGAGACTAACTCTACCAT
Source organism: Coregonus lavaretus (assembly GCF_964263955.1). NCBI lineage: Eukaryota > Metazoa > Chordata > Actinopteri > Salmoniformes > Salmonidae > Coregonus > Coregonus lavaretus. The sequence goes on along the minus strand of NW_028165945.1, from coordinate 97,726 downwards.
ATAGGGACCTGGTGACTGGAGACTAACTCTACCATATAGGGACCTGGTGACTGGAGACTAACTCTACCATATAGGGACCTGGTGACTGGAGACTAACTCTACCATATAGGGACCTGGTGACTGGAGACTAACTCTACCATATAGGGACCTGGTGACTGGAGACTAACTCTACCATATAGGGACCTGGTGACTGGAGACTAACTCTACCATATAGGGACCTGGTGACTGGAGACTAACTCTACCATATAGGGACCTGGTGACTGGAGACTAACTCTACCATATAGGGACCTGGTGACTGGAGACTAACTCTACCATATAGGGACCTGGTGACTGGAGACTAACTCTACCATATAGGGACCTGGTGACTGGAGACTAACTCTACCATATAGGGACCTGGTGACTGGAGACTAACTCTACCATATAGGGACCTGGTGACTGGAGACTAACTCTACCATATAGGGACCTGGTGACTGGAGACTAACTCTACCATATAGGGACCTGGTGACTGGAGACTAACTCTACCATATAGGGACCTGGTGACTGGAGACTAACTCTACCATATAGGGACCTGGTGACTGGAGACTAACTCTACCATATAGGGACCTGGTGACTGGAGACTAACTCTACCATATAGGGACCTGGTGACTGGAGACTAACTCTACCATATAGGGACCTGGTGACTGGAGACTAACTCTACCATATAGGGACCTGGTGACTGGAGACTAACTCTACCATATAGGGACCTGGTGACTGGAGACTAACTCTACCATATAGGGACCTGGTGACTGGAGACTAACTCTACCATATAGGGACCTGGTGACTGGAGACTAACTCTACCATATAGGGACCTGGTGACTGGAGACTAACTCTACCATATAGGGACCTGGTGACTGGAGACTAACTCTACCATATAGGGACCTGGTGACTGGAGACTAACTCTACCATATAGGGACCTGGTGACTGGAGACTAACTCTACCATATAGGGACCTGGTGACTGGAGACTAACTCTACCATATAGGGACCTGGTGACTGGAGACTAACTCTACCATATAGGGACCTGGTGACTGGAGACTAACTCTACCATATAGGGACCTGGTGACTGGAGACTAACTCTACCATATAGGGACCTGGTGACTGGAGACTAACTCTACCATATAGGGACCTGGTGACTGGAGACTAACTCTACCATATAGGGACCTGGTGACTGGAGACTAACTCTACCATATAGGGACCTGGTGACTGGAGACTAACTCTACCATATAGGGACCTGGTGACTGGAGACTAACTCTACCATATAGGGACCTGGTGACTGGAGACTAACTCTACCATATAGGGACCTGGTGACTGGAGACTAACTCTACCATATAGGGACCTGGTGACTGGAGACTAACTCTACCATATAGGGACCTGGTGACTGGAGACTAACTCTACCATATAGGGACCTGGTGACTGGAGACTAACTCTACCATATAGGGACCTGGTGACTGGAGACTAACTCTACCATATAGGGACCTGGTGACTGGAGACTAACTCTACCATATAGGGACCTGGTGACTGGAGACTAACTCTACCATATAGGGACCTGGTGACTGGAGACTAACTCTACCATATAGGGACCTGGTGACTGGAGACTAACTCTACCATATAAGGACCTGGTGACTGGAGACTAACTCTACCATATAGGGACCTGGTGACTGGAGACTAACTCTACCATATAGGGACCTGGTGACTGGAGACTAACTCTACCATATAGGGACCTGGTGACTGGAGACTAACTCTACCATATAGGGACCTGGTGACTGGAGACTAACTCTACCATATATGGACCTGGTGACTGGAGACTAACTCTACCATATAGGGACCTGGTGACTGGAGACTAACTCTACCATATAAGGACTTGGTGACTGGAGACTAACTCTACCATATAGGGACCTGGTGACTGGAGACTAACTCTACCATATATGGACCTGGTGACTGGAGACTAACTCTACCATATAGGGACCTGGTGACTGGAGACTAACTCTACCATATAAGGACTTGGTGACTGGAGACTAACTCTACCATATATGGACCTGGTGGATTGGAGACTAACTCTACCATATAAGGACCTGGTGACTGGAGACTAACTCTAACATATAGGGACCTGGTGACTGGAGACTAACTCTACCATATAGGGACCTGGTGACTGGAGACTAACTCTACCATATAGGGACCTGGTGACTGGAGACTAACTCTACCATATAGAGACCTGGTGACTGGAGACTAACTCTACCATATAGGGACCTGCTGACTGGAGACTAACTCTACCATATAGGGACCTGATGACTGGAGACTAACTCTACCATACAGGGACCTGGTGACTGGAGACTAACTCTACCATATAGGGACCTGGTGACTGGAGACTAACTCTACCATATAGGGACCTGGTGACTGGAGACTAACTCTACCACATAGGGACCTGGTGACTGGAGACTAACTCTACCATATAGGGACCTGGTGACCTGAGACTAACTCTACCATATAGGGACCTGGTGACTGGAGACTAACTCTACCATATAGGGACCTGGTGACTGGAGACTAACTCTACCATATAGGGACCTGGTGACTGGAGACTAACTCTACCATATAAGGACCTGGTGACTGGAGACTAACTCTACCATATAGGGACCTGGTGACTGGAGACTAACTCTACCATATAGGGACCTGGTGACTGGAGACTAACTCTACCATATAGGGACCTGGTGACTGGAGACTAACTCTACCATATAGGGACCTGGTGACTGGAGACTAACTCTACCATATAGGGACCTGGTGACTGGAGACTAACTATACCATATAGGGACCTGGTGACTGGAGACTAACTCTACCATATAAGGACCTGGTGACTGGAGACTAACTCTACCATATAGGGACCTGGTGACTGGAGACTAACTCTACCATATAGGGACCTGGTGACTGGAGACTAACTCTACCATATAGGGACCTCGTGACTGGAGACTAACTCTACCATATAGGGACCTGGTGACTGGAGACTAACTCTACCATATAGGGACCTGGTGACTGGAGACTAACTCTACCATATAAGGACCTGGTGAATGGAGACTAACTCTACCATATAGGGACCTGGTGACTGGAGACTAACTCTACCATATAGAGACCTGGTGACTGGAGACTAACTCTACCATATAGGGACCTGGTGACTGGAGACTAACTCTACCATATAGGGACCTGGTGACTGGAGACTAACTCTACCATATAGGGACCTGGTGACTGGAGACTAACTCTACCATATAGGGACCTGGTGACTGGAGACTAACTCTACCATATAGGGACCTGGTGACTGGAGACTAACTCTACCATATAGGGACCTGGTGACTGGAGACTAACTCTACCATATAAGGACCTGGTGACTGGAGACTAACTCTACCATATATGGACCTGGTGACTGGAGACTAACTCTACCATATAGAGACCTGGTGACTGGAGACTAACTCTACCATATAGGGACCTGGTGACTGGAGACTAACTCTACCATATAGGGACCTGGTGACTGGAGACTAACTCTACCATATATGGACCTGGTGACTGGAGACTAACTCTACCATATAGGGACCTGGTGACTGGAGACTAACTCTACCATATAAGGACTTGGTGACTGGAGACTAACTCTACCATATATGGACCTGGTGGATTGGAGACTAACTCTACCATATAAGGACCTGGTGACTGGAGACTAACTCTAACATATAGGGACCTGGTGACTGGAGACTAACTCTACCATATAGGGACCTGGTGACTGGAGACTAACTCTACCATATAGGGACCTGGTGACTGGAGACTAACTCTACCATATAGAGACCTGGTGACTGGAGACTAACTCTACCATATAGGGACCTGCTGACTGGAGACTAACTCTACCATATAGGGACCTGGTGGATTGGAGACTAACTCTACCATATAGGGACCTGGTGACTGGAGACTAACTCTACCATATAGGGACCTGGTGACTGGAGACTAACTCTACCATATAGGGACCTGGTGACTGGAGACTAACTCTACCATATAGGGACCTGGTGACTGGAGACTAACTCTACCATATAGGGACCTGGTGGATTGGAGACTAACTCTACCATATAGGGACCTGGTGACTGGAGACTAACTCTACCATATAGGGACCTGGTGACTGGAGACTAACTCTACCATATAGGGACCTGGTGACTGGAGACTAACTCTACCATATAGGGACCTGGTGACTGGAGACTAACTCTACCATATAGGGACCTGGTGGATTGGAGACTAACTCTACCATATAGGGACCTGGTGACTGGAGACTAACTCTACCATATAGGGACCTGGTGACTGGAGACTAACTCTACCATATAGGGACCTGGTGACTGGAGACTAACTCTACCATATAGGGACCTGGTGACTGGAGACTAACTCTACCATATAGGGACCTGGTGGATTGGAGACTAACTCTACCATATAGGGACCTGGTGACTGGAGACTAACTCTACCATATAGGGACCTGGTGACTGGAGACTAACTCTACCATATAGGGACCTGGTGACTGGAGACTAACTCTACCATATAGGGACCTGGTGACTGGAGACTAACTCTACCATATAGGGACCTGGTGACTGGAGACTAACTCTACCATATAGGGACCTGGTGACTGGAGATTAACTCTACCATATAGAGACCTGGTGACTGGAGACTAACTCTACCATATAGGGACCTGGTGACTGGAGACTAACTCTACCATATAGGGACCTGGTGACTGGAGACTAACTCTACCATATAGGGACCTGGTGACTGGAGACTAACTCTACCATATAGGGACCTGGTGGATTGGAGACTAACTCTACCATATAGGGTATATTCTCATGGAGAAACACTGCACAGAAACACATACCACCACACATGATCAAAGACACGGTTCAACAGTTCAAATGTGCACTTAACCATCACACGAAACAAGTCAAAAGTTCATAGTACCTTTAAGGTCATCACAGTACAATGATGTTCACACACACACACACACACACACACACACACACACACACACACACACACCTTGCTTGACTGTTTCTGTGTTTTTGTGCCAGGGCGACTGGGAGAGGCAGGAGCTTCCTGTTGTGACATCACAGCTCCAGAGGCCCCGCTACCCGTGTGAGGGTGGCAAAATGCCCTCCCAGAGCAGTGAGCCCACCGTGGTGCAGCCTGATGGGGATGGGGGGGTCTGACGCCCCCGCTGAAGCCCCTCTCCTCTGTCTGAATATCAACATCCCTCCTGCTATTTCTCTCTCTGGTGAAGCACATCCACCACATCATCAACACAAGGACTAGCATGATATCAGCTCTGTCATCATCACATTCCAGTATTATTACACAGTGAATAAAAACAACATACTCCAACATCTCTCACCAGATTTTTATTTGCCAATGAATCTTAAAACATTGTCACATTGTTGGGTGAAGATACTGGTGGATAAATATGAAGCTTGATTTTACTGGTTGTCGTCGTTTATCATTTTAAGCTGTATGTCAATCATTGACATCAAGAACTGCATATCAATGATACATGTAAAAGTCTTCTAAACCTGTCACTCAATTGATTTGGACATATAGGGCCAGACACAGATTAAGCCTAGTCCTAGTCTCATGCTTAAACAAATCACATTATTGTCTATCCCAAAGAAAGAATTCATGGATTGCATTTGAAATGAATCAATAAAATGTATTGAGGAATTCACAGGCAAGCAGTTCTACCTTTTGTTTTATACAGGCAAGTAATTATCTTTCGTTATTTCATTATCATTGACTCCAATTCAGCAAGAAGAGTACACTGGGTATCAGTTCTGCAATTAACATAGCGTAGTATACAAACACTAATATGAACACAACAGCTAAATTAAACCAATGGGATCGTATAACATGCTCACGTATAGAGTACCACAGTATGAGTCATAATACCCATAAAACCTAGCGGTCAAACAGGGAAATGGTTCCAATCGTTTTTACACCATTAATTTTTCCCATAGGGGATTTTAGAAACACTTAAAATAAGGGCTGTGTTTCGTGTAGGTTTACCCTAGCGTCACGTTTTGATAACCGTGTATATCTCTCTAGGACAAGATTACTTTTATCAATATATTTGCCTGTAAATTAAATGCTACTTAGCTGCTAATGTGGCTATCATAAAGAACTACAAATGCCATGATGATCTGGACGAGACTACCGAATTGAGGCAAAGGTAAGAATCTCTGGATTAACTATCTAATGTTAGCTAAACGTAGTAATGAAAAAATTTAACTGGACAATTCTGTGAACTGTCTTGTGCAAGTTTTAAATTGACACAATACCTGTTAGCGAAGGTGTCAGCTAGAGATGACATGCAGGAGCTTGCAGGGATGTGTAGTCTTGCATGATGTCTACTTTGATGCTAATTAGCACTTTAGAATCTGAGAGTAAATAGAGCCGAATATATTGATAAAAGTCACCTTTTAAAAAAACATGGGGGATTGGAAGTAATGCAGACAATTACATTGATGGAAGTTACACTCTATCTGCAATATTAAAGCTGATCTACCCCCCTAAGCGGCACAGGTCCTAATCCAGGCACTTGTCATCTCCCGTCTGGATTACTGCAACTCGCTGTTGGCTGGGCTCCCTGCCTGTGCCATTAAACCCCTACAACTCATCCAGAATGCCGCAGCCCGTCTGGTGTTCAACCTTCCCAAGTTCTCTCACGTCACCCCCATCCTCCGCACACTCCACTGGCTTCCAGTTGAAGCTCGCATCCGTTACAAGACCATGGTGCTTGCCTATGGAGCAGTGAGGGGAACGGCACCTCCGTACCTTCAGGCTCTGATCAGTCCCTACACCCAAACGAGGGCATTGCGTTCATCCACCTCTGGCCTGCTGGCTCCCCTTCCTCTGCGGAAGCATAGTTCCCGCTCAGCCCAGTCAAAACTGTTCGCTGCTCTGGCACCCCAATGGTGGAACAAGCTCCCTCACGACGCCAGGACAGCGGAGTCACTCACCACCTTCCGGAGACATTTGAAACCCCACCTCTTTAAGGAATACCTGGGATGGGATAAAGTAATCCTTCTACCCCCCCCCCCCCCCCCGCCCAAAAAAAAAAAAGTAAAGTGGTTAACCCACTGGCTATAGGGTGAATGCACCAATTTGTAAGTCGCTCTGGATAAGAGCGTCTGCTAAATGACGTAAATGTAATGTAAATGTAAATGTAAATGATTGAAACTAAGAATATATTGCAGTTCACCAAATTATACATGTTGTAGTTCTTTTTTAGTCATTTCAGTTTTCGTAGAACATATTAAAAACCTTTCAAATATATATAAATAAATAAAACGAAGCACAGTTAACTATATTACCTTGTATTAACTCTATTAGTTCATCAGGTAACTATAATATCACTTTTGCTTTTTCATAATCACAAAGATGACTTTAAGACTTACAGAAAAATAGTTCCCAAGCAGGTAGCCTCACCTCCAGCCGTGAGAATATGGTGTTGAGGTATGGTACCGCAGGACTACCAACCTTGTGATTAATCGGTTGTTCATGGGCAATTTCTATATGGAATTATACCACATCAATATGGACATAAAACGCTTTATTTTCAAGCTTAGCGCCAGAAAGACACAGTAAACATGTACCTCACACATCATACTCCAAACAGACCTGGGTTCACATACTACTTGACATCATTTAAAATACTTTAGCCTGTTGCAATGGAACCAATAGAAAAGTCCTGAAAAGTGCAAACTCCACCAAACTGGCACTCCAGACTGGCTACGGCAAACGCTCAAAGTATTTTAAATATTTCAAATAGTATTTCAACCCGAGTCTGACTCCAAAATGGGGATAGGCTGGGAGAGATCAGGGACATATATGAACAGGCACATCGATCGTCCAATCACAATCACACCTTGATGTACATTATTGTGCGCTGGCTTTGTAAGCGTTGTTGTGGTGGTCGGCGGGGTAGATGCCCTTCACGCAGTTGTTTGAGGGGTCAAAGGGCAACTTGAGGTGGGCCTTAGCCTCGTATATCACTCCCATTCTCTCCAGAGTGAAGGGCATCTACTCTGATGCTAGATTGCAACAAACAGGCAGAACTTAACCTGCTCCTGCAGGTTAGCGCTGGATGTCTTAAAACGCTACTAACAGGAGATTACATGCACCTCCTAAACTAAGCTTGATTGCTACGGAAAACCTACAAGGATAAACCATCAGATTAGTTGATCTCCCGTTGTTACCGTGTCAAATGATTACGATACCAGACAGCTGGTCTAGATTCTCTACTCCCGCCCCCAATGAAATATCAACCTATAAGGAGCATTGGAAACCATAAGGCTGATCAATCAATCAAATGTATTTGTAAAGTCATTTTTACATCAGCACATATCACAAAGTGTTTATACAGAAACCCAGCCTAAAACCCCAAACAGCAAGCAATGCAGATGTAGAAGCATGGCCATTAAGGCCAGATCGTTCTTCAAGATGTTCAAACGTACAGGAAGTTCACGTCAGTGATTCAACCCACTCAAATCGAGTATAGCGAAAAAAGCCTGGCACGACGGGACGCATCCCTTCTAGGGACGACATGGGAGAGCACTAGTAAGCAAGTGACTCAGCCCCCGTAATAGGGTCAGAGGCAGAGAATCCCAGTGGAGAGAGGGGAGCCGGCCAGGCTGAAACAGCAAGGGCAGTTCGTCACTCCAGTGCCTTTCCGTTCACCTTCGCACCGCTGGGCCAGACTACACTCAATCATAGGTCCTACTGAAGAGATGAGTCTTCAGTAAAGATTAACGTAAAAATACTGTACTTATTCGAGCATCAGAATATAGAAGTAGTAGGCCTATATTTCATTCAAACGTTTCACTTAAATGGCTAAATAATAATATAATATATGCCATTCTAAATAACTTTAGACTACATTTTCATTTTATAAAAAAATATAGATTACATAACTCAATCACTACTTACTTGATTTAGATAAACATTTAAAATATGGACTATCCAGGGATATTTTACCCACAATCTTGATAAGAAATGACCATACCAGAAAATGTTATTTTAGCGCGTATTGATGGTTTAACGAGAGATCAGCTGGCAATAATCTGGTGGCTTTCGATGGTTGCAATTGGCCCGGAGTGTTTAAAGAAAGTTCTTAATCCATCCTAAAGATCTATCAGCTCAGAGAACCTGAGACTGTTCCTAATGATGTTAAACTAAAGCATTACTTTGATATGTGACCTGACTCCTCTCTTCAAAAGCACTATTCCACATTTAAAAAAGAGGTCTAAGATAGACTCTGATGAGGTCACAAAACACTTACGCCAGTTCATTCACGTCTCAATGCCAAAACCATTCGGACCCAATGAGTCTGTCCCTTTGCTTCCCTCCCTCGCAGCGCTCTGGTCCCAGCTCTGTTCTGTTCTGGCTAATTAAAACTCCACAAATGAGCTGGGCTGGAGGCAGGCCTAACCCAGGCCCAGGCCTGGACCCTAGCCCAACCGCAGTGGAAGTCGACTGGCCTAGCCTCTAACCCATGGCTCCAGCCTAGCCAAGACCCTACCTAGCCTGCTCCGTTCCACATCATTATTTCACAATATCTCTTTCCCCTCTCTCTCTTCTCTTCCTGTCAGTACTTCATGCTGAGTCTGTCTCATACCCTCGCTCACTTGTTCTCTGACATGTCCTCTCCTCCCTCCTTCTGTCCTCTCTGTCCCTCTCTCATTCCAATTCCCTCCCTCCTACTTTCCTCTCTCTCTCCCTCCCTTCTAGCGTAGGCGGGGACTGAGGAGGGCTGCAGCATAGGCAGGGCCTGTGGATGGCTGCAGCGTAGGCGGGGCCTGTGGAGGGCTGCAGCGTAGGCAGGGCCTGTGGATTGCTGCAGCGCAGGCAGGGCCTGTGGATTGCTGCAGCGTAGGCGGGGCCTGTGGAGGGCTGCAGCGTAGGCGGGGTCCGTGGAGGGCTGCAGCGTAGGTGGGGCCTGTGGAGGGCTGCAGCATAGGCGTGGCCTGTGGAGGGCTGCAACGTAGGCGGGGCCTGCGGAGGGCTGCAACATAGGTGGGGCCTGTGGAGGGATGCAGTGTAGGGCCAGGTCCAGGGCTGTGTGAATGTGTGTGTGTGAGTGTGTATGTGTGCACAGAGCCAGGGCTCTGTGTGTGTGTGTGTGTGTGTTTCTGTGTTTGTGTGTGTGTGCTCTGCACTCTGACACGCTGCTCTGCTCTAATGCTACGCTGTGTTGGGCTGATGTGATGGGACGGGATGTGTGCCTAATGATAATTGACAGGGGAATAGATCCTCTGGGACAGGTGGGGACCTGGAGATGTGGTGTCTTACTCCCTGACACACACACACACACACACACACACACACACACACACACACACACACACACACAGGCTCTGAGAGGAGTCACAGCTTCCCGGCCAGAGGGGGAAGAAGAGAAGTGAAGGGGAGAGTAGAGCAGAGTAGAGAAGTGAAGAGCAGAGTAGAGAAGTGAAGAGCAGAGAAGAGCAGAGTAGAGAAGTGAAGAGCAGAGTAGAGCAGAGTAGAGAAGTGAAGAGCAGAGAAGCGCAGAGTAGAGAAGTGAAGAGCAGAGTAGAGCAGAGCAGAGCAGAGCAGAGAAGAGAAGAGAAGAGAAGAGAAGAGAAGAGAAGAGAAGAGAAGGAAGAGAGAGAAGAGCAGAGTAGAGCAGAGTAGAGTAGAGAAGTGAAGTGAAGGGCAGAGAAGAGAAGTGAAGGGCAGAGAAGAGAAGTGAAGAGCAGAGAAGAGCAGAGTAGAGCAGAGAAGAGCAGAGAAGAGAAGAGAAGTGAAGAGCAGAGAAGAGCAGAGCAGAGTAGAGAAGAGAAGTGAAAAGCAGAGAAGAGCAGAGTAGAGAAGTGAAGAGCAGAGAAGAGAAGTGAAAAGCAGAGAAGAGTAGAGTAGAGAAGTGAAGAGCAGAGAAGAGCAGAGCAGAGTAGAGAAGAGAAGTGAAAAGCAGAGAAGAGCAGAGTAGAGAAGTGAAAAGCAGAGAAGAGAAGTGAAGAGCAGAGAAGAGTAGAGTAGAGTAGAGTAGAGCAGAGAAGAGAAGTGAAGAGTAGAGAAGAGCAGAGAAGAGCAGAGAAGAGAAGTGAAGAGCAGAGTAGAGCAGAGCAGAGAAGCGCAGAGTAGAGAAGTGAAGAGCAGAGCAGAGCAGAGTAGAGAAGTGAAGAGCAGAGAAGAGCAGAGCAGAAAAGAGCAGAGAAGGGCAGAGAAGAGAAGTGAAGAGCAGGGAAGTGCAGAGCAGAGTAGAGAAGAGAAGTGAAAAGCAGAGAAGAGCAGAGTAGAGAAGTGAAGAGCAGAGAAGAGAAGTGAAAAGCAGAGAAGAGTAGAGTAGAGAAGTGAAGAGCAGAGAAGAGCAGAGCAGAGTAGAGAAGAGAAGTGAAAAGCAGAGAAGAGCAGAGTAGAGAAGTGAAGAGAGAAGAGAAGTGAAGTGCAGAGAAGAGCAGAGTAGAGTAGAGCAGAGAAGAGCAGAGTAGAGAAGTGAAGAGCAGAGAAGTGAATAGAAGAGAAGTGAAGAGCAGAGCTGAGTATAGCAGAGAAGAGCAGAGAAGAGAAGTGAAGAGCAGAGAAGAGCAGAGTAGAGCAGAGTAGAGAAGTGAAGAGCAGAGAAGAGTAGAGTAGAGTAGAGAAGTGAAGAGCAGAGAAGAGCAGAGAAGAGAAGTGAAGAGCAGAGAAGTGAAGAGCAGAGCAGAGCAGAGTAAAGAAGAGAAGAGAAGTGAAGAGAAGAGAAGAGCAGAGTAGAGCAGAGTAGAGAAGTGAAGAGCAGAGAAGAGCAGAGCAGAAAAGAGCAGAGAAGGGCAGAGTAGAGCAGAGAAGAGAAGTGAAAAGCAGAGAAGAGCAGAGTAGAGAAGTGAAGAGCAGAGAAGTGAATAGAAGAGAAGTGAAGAGCAGAGCTGAGTATAGCAGAGAAGAGCAGAGAAGAGAAGTGAAGAGCAGAGAAGAGCAGAGTAGAGCAGAGTAGAGAAGTGAAGAGCAGAGAAGAGTAGAGTAGAGTAGAGAAGTGAAGAGCAGAGAAGAGCAGAGAAGAGAAGTGAAGAGCAGAGAAGTGAAGAGCAGAGCAGAGCAGAGTAAAGAAGAGAAGAGAAGTGAAGAGAAGAGAAGAGCAGAGTAGAGCAGAGTAGAGAAGTGAAGAGCAGAGAAGAGCAGAGCAGAAAAGAGCAGAGAAGGGCAGAGTAGAGCAGAGAAGAGAAGTGAAAAGCAGAGAAGAGCAGAGTAGAGAAGTGAAGAGCAGAGAAGAGAAGTGAAAAGCAGAGAAGAGTAGAGTAGAGAAGTGAAGAGCAGAGAAGAGCAGAGCAGAGTAGAGAAGAGAAGTGAAAAGCAGAGAAGAGCAGAGTAAAGAAGTGAAAAGCAGAGAAGAGAAGTGAAGAGCAGAGAAGGGGAGAGCAGAGCAGAGTAGAGCAGAGAAGAGAAGTGAAGAGTAGAGAAGAGCAGAGAAGAGCAGAGAAGAGCAGAGTAGAGAAGTGAAGTGAAAAGCAGAGAAGAGCAGAGTAGAGAAGTGAAGAGCAGAGAAGAGAAGTGAAAAGCAGAGAAGAGTAGAGTAGAGAAGTGAAGAGCAGAGAAGAGCAGAGCAGAGTAGAGAAGAGAAGTGAAAAGCAGAGAAGAGCAGAGTAGAGAAGTGAAAAGCAGAGAAGAGAAGTGAAGAGCAGAGAAGAGCAGAGTAGAGTAGAGTAGAGCAGAGAAGAGAAGTGAAGAGTAGAGAAGAGCAGAGAAGAGCAGAGAAGAGAAGTGAAGAGCAGAGTAGAGCAGAGCAGAGAAGCGCAGAGTAGAGAAGTGAAGAGCAGAGCAGAGCAGAGTAGAGAAGTGAAGAGCAGAGAAGAGCAGAGCAGAAAAGAGCAGAGAAGGGCAGAGAAGAGAAGTGAAGTGCAGGGAAGTGCAGAGTAGAGCAGAGTAGAGAAGTGAAGAGCAGAGAAGAGCAGAGCAGAGCAGAGTAGAGAAGAGAAGTGAAAAACAGAGAAGAGCAGAGTAGAGAAGTGAAGAGCAGAGAAGAGAAGTGAAGTGCAGAGAAGAGCAGAGTAGAGTAGAGCAGAGAAGAGCAGAGTAGAGAAGTGAAGAGCAGAGAAGTGAATAGAAGAGAAGTGAAGAGCAGAGCAGAGTATAGCAGAGAAGAGCAGAGAAGAGAAGTGAAGAGCAGAGAAGAGCAGAGTAGAGCAGAGTAGAGAAGTGAAGAGCAGAGAAGAGTAGAGTAGAGTAGAGAAGTGAAGAGCAGAGAAGAGCAGAGAAGAGAAGTGAAGAGCAGAGAAGTGAAGAGCAGAGCAGAGTAAAGAAGAGAAGAGAAGTGAAGAGAAGAGAAGAGCAGAGTAGAGCAGAGTAGAGAAGTGAAGAGCAGAGAAGAGCAGAGCAGAAAAGAGCAGAGAAGGGCAGAGTAGAGCAGAGAAGAGAAGTGAAAAGCAGAGAAGAGCAGAGTAGAGAAGTGAAGAGCAGAGAAGAGAAGTGAAAAGCAGAGAAGAGTAGAGTAGAGAAGTGAAGAGCAGAGAAGAGCAGAGCAGAGTAGAGAAGAGAAGTGAAAAGCAGAGAAGAGCAGAGTAAAGAAGTGAAAAGCAGAGAAGAGAAGTGAAGAGCAGAGAAGGGGAGAGCAGAGCAGAGTAGAGCAGAGAAGAGAAGTGAAGAGTAGAGAAGAGCAGAGAAGAGCAGAGAAGAGAAGTGAAGAGCAAAGTAGAGCAGAGCAGAGAAGCGCAGAGTAGAGAAGTGAAGAGCAGAGCAGAGCAGAGCAGAGTAGAGAAGTGAAGAGCAGAGAAGAGCAGAGCAGAAAAGTGCAGAGAAGTGCAGAGTAGAGCAGAGAAGAGAAGTGAAAAGCAGAGAAGAGCAGAGTATAGAAGTGAAGAGCAGAGAAGAGAAGTGAAAAGCAGAGAAGAGTAGAGTAGAGAAGTGAAGAGCAGAGAAGAGCAGAGCATAGTAGAGAAGAGAAGTGAAAAGCAGAGAAGAGCAGAGTAAAGAAGTGAAAAGCAGAGAAGAGAAGTGAAGGGCAGAGAAGAGCAGAGCAGAGCAGAGTAGAGTAGAGCAGAGCAGAGTAGAGTAGAGCAGAGAAGAGAAGTGAAGAGTAGAGAAGAGCAGAGAAGAGCAGAGAAGAGAAGTGAAGAGCAGAGTAGAGCAGAGCAGAGAAGCGCAGAGTAGAGAAGTGAAGAGCAGAGCAGAGCAGAGTAGAGAAGTGAAGAGAAGTGAAAAACAGAGAAGAGCAGAGTAGAGAAGTGAAGAGCAGAGAAGGGCAGAGCAGAGAAGTGAAAAGTAGAGAAAAGTAGAGTAGAGAAGTGAAGAGCAGAGAAGAGCAGAGCAGAGTAGAGAAGAGAAGTGAAAAGCAGGGAAGAGCAGAGTAGAGAAGTGAAAAGCAGAGAAGAGAAGTGAAGGGCAGAGAAGAGCAGAGTAGAGTAGAGCAGAGAAGAGCAGAGTAGAGAAGTGAAGAGCAGAGAAGAGCAGAGCAGAGAAGAGAAGTGAAGAGCAGAGAAGTGAATAGAAGAGAAGTGAAGAGCAGAGCAGAGTATAGCAGAGAAGAGCAGAGAAGAGAAGTGAAGAGCAGAGAAGAGAAAAGTAGAGCAGAGTAGAGAAGTGAAGAGCAGAGAAGAGTAGAGTAGAGTAGAGAAGTGAAGAGCAGAGAAGAGCAGAGAAGAGCAGAGAAGAGAAGTGAAGAGCGGAGAAGTGAAGAGCAGAGCAGAGTAAAGAAGAGAGAGAAGAGAAGTGAAGAGCAGAGTAGAGCAGAGTAGAGAAGTGAAGAGCAGAGCAGAGAAGAGCAGAGCAGAAAAGAGCAGAGAAGGGCAGAGAAGAGAAGTGAAGTGCAGAGAAGTGCAGAGTAGAGCAGAGTAGAGAAGTGAAGTTCAGAGAAGAGCAGAGAAATGTAGAGCAGAGTACAGCAGAGTAGAGTAGAGAAGAGAAGTGAAGAGTAGAGAAGAGAAGTGAAGAGCAGAGAAGAGAAGTGAAGAGCAGAGAAGAGCAGAGTAGAGCAGAGTATAGAAGTGAAGAGCAGAGAAGAGAAGTGAAGGGCAGAGAAGAGTTATCCTGTCTGCCAATCATCAAAAGAGAGTGCTGGCCAGAACACAACCAATTATAATAGAAATCCCATCTCCCAACCAAGAAGGAAAAAAAGCCTGTTAATGTTCTTTCTACTTGTGGTGGGGGCAGTGACGAAGACAGTGTGTGTGGGTGAGCTCAGTTGAGTCATGGACAGGGTAGCTA
>NW_028165945.1:0-80000 GCF_964263955.1 Coregonus lavaretus | reverse complement strand
AACATGAAACCATGCAAGTGAACAGAGGCTAAGCACTCTCAAAGACGTTACTGTATTGCACTGAAATACACACATACTTATAAGCACACATACACATGCATCTCCCCTCCGGCCCGTCAACAGATAGTCAAGAGAGCAGTGTAGATGAACACAGGGGTTGAACCTCTGAGTGCTGTTGGAGGCCAACAGACTAACTGTATAGGATACTGTTGATGCGTGAAACAGCTACTGTAATTGCCCTCTCGTTGGCTCTGCTAGTCATGCTACTGCTGCTCTCTCAAGGACATAGAGGTAGCCTCGCAGTTAAGAGCATTGGGCCAGTAATCGAAAGGTTGCTGGTTCGAATCCCTGAGCTGGCAAGGTGGAGCTATCTGCTGTTCTGTCGTTGAGCAAGGCAGTTAATCCCCAACAACATCTGCTCCCTGGGCGCCAATTAAGTCAGCCCCCCGCACCTCTCTGATTCAGAGGGGTTGGGTTAAATGCGGAAGACCACGCGTAAGGGCTGTTCTTAGGTGCAACGCAGAGTGCCTAGATACCGCCCTTAGCCATGGTACAGTATATTGGCCATATACCACAAACCCCGAGGTGCCTTATTGTTATTATAAACTGGTTACAAACATACTTTAGCGAGTGAGTGAAAGAGTCAATTAGTTTCAAGTTTCGACTTTTATTTATCACTTGCACAAGAACAGTGAAATGCTTAGCTTGCAAGCCCTTCCCAACAATGCAGTATTCAATATCAAAATAGTATAGGAAAAAAACACAACAAGAAATAAGTAGTAAGAGA
Organism: Coregonus lavaretus; assembly: GCF_964263955.1. Classification (NCBI taxonomy): domain Eukaryota; kingdom Metazoa; phylum Chordata; class Actinopteri; order Salmoniformes; family Salmonidae; genus Coregonus; species Coregonus lavaretus. The sequence continues at coordinate 79,213 of NW_028165945.1, read as the reverse complement.
ATAAGAGAGAGGAAATGTAAACAGGAGAGTGTAAGCTATATACAGCAGGGCTGCCAAACACTCTTCCTGGAGATCTACCGTCCTGTGGGTTTTCAGTCCAACCCTAATTTAACACACCTGATTCTACTTATTAGCTGCTCAACAAGACCTTAACTAGCTGAATCAGATATGCTAAATTAGGGTTGGACTGAAAACCTACAGGACAGTAGATCTCCAGGAAGAGGGTTGGGCAGCCCTGATATACAGGGTCAGTGCCAGTACCATATTTACAATGTGCAGGGGATACTGGAGTAGTTGAGGTAAATGAATTAATGAATTAATGAACAAACAAACAAATGAAAGAATGAAGGATGTGCTAATAATGTAGATGTTCTGGGACATGACATGAAGTGGCTCTAATGAGACACAGTAGATGGAACAGATAGTATATCTCTTCCCAACAAACTGCATGTAATTACACTTCAAAATGCATGGGCACAACACAATGTACTCTAGATGTAATGACACTTCAAAATGCATGGGCACAACACAATGTACTCTAGATGTAATGGAATGAATAGAGGAATTGGATATGAGTTGTCCTTGAAAGCAGACAGGCAGACAGACAGGCAGACAGACAGACAAACAGACAGACAGGCAGACAGGCAGACAGACAGGCAGACAGGCAGCTCAGACTGGTCTAGTCAGTGTTTTGATGCATTTGACAGAGAGGGATACAGAACAGAACAGCTGCTCTGTATCCCTCTTCCTACTTACTGCTCACACACACACACACACACACACACACACACACACACACACACACACACAGCACATCCTCAAGGACATGGTCTGTATGCCTGGCTGCCGCACATTCTAATGAAGAACAACCTCGGTATGCTCCACGGGGAGAGAGGGAACAGAGAGAGGAGAGAGAGAATGAGGGAGGAACAACAGAACCATGGGAAAGAAAGAAAGGAATGGAGATGGGGACAGAGAAAAAATAGAAGAAGAAAAGTGAGTAGATTTAGTAATGAAGGATAGATTGAAAGAAAGAGAGTCATGCAAAGACTGAGGAAGAGTAGGTGAAGTGGGATTGGACAGAGGGAGAGAGAGAGATAGACAGACAGAGAGGGGGAAAGATTAAGATCAAAGAGGAGTGAAGGAATGCGTAAGGGAAAGAGATGGATAGGGAGAAGAAGAGAGGAAGAGAAGAATAAGTGAGAGAGTGAAGAAGGAGAGATGGTGAGAGACTGAAGAAGGAGAGATGGTGAGAGACTGAAGAAGGAGAGATGGTGAGAGACTGAAGGAGAGAGGGTGAGAGACTGAAGAGGAAGAGAGGGTGAGAGACTGAAGAAGGAGAGATGGTGAGAGACTGAAGAAAGAGGGTGGGTGAGAGACTGAAGAAGGAGAGAGGGTGAGAGACTGAAGAGGAAGAGAGGGTGAAAGACTGAAGAAGGAGAGAGGGTGAGAGACTGTCTAAGCAGGAGAGCAGAAGGAATGTGAGGAGATGTGACAACAGCAAGGAGAGCTAAAGATATGCGACAACAGCAAGAAGAGCTGAAGAGATGTGACAACAGCAAGGAGAACTGAGGAGATGTGACAACAGCAAGGAGAACTGAAGAGATGTGACAACAGCAAGAAGAGCTGAGGAGATGTGACAACAGCAAGAAGAGCCGAAGAGATGTGACAACAGCAAGAAGAGCTGAAGAGGAGGAGGAGGTAGCTCCAGAGGAGTCTCTGTCAGTCAGACCATCTGGCTAGCACAGCCTCACACAGGTCCCCTTCTCCCCCCCACACACAGCAGGAAACTCTGGGGATCTGGACAGAACTAGGCCATGATCCTCACACATAACACACACACACAAAAATACACACACAAACATGCATAATAATCCATGCATACACACGCCTGTCACAGTACGGTAAACCTGTGTGTGAGTGATGTGTCATGAGTAAGTTAGGGCACAGGGGCAAAGAGACCCACAGAAGAAAACATTGTTTTCACCACAGCACAAAGAGACATTAAAATGATAATAATAATAATAATAATAAATATATTTAAATAATGACATCAAGACATATTTAATGTAGGACAGGATGGGGCATTAGTGAAGTCAGGCAGATGCTCGACTAACCTGTACCCCCGCACAATGACTTGGAACAAGTCCCCTGTTGCTCAGTTGGTAGAGCATGGTGCTTGCAACTCCAGGGTTGTGGGTTCGTTTCCCACGGAGGGCCAGTATGAAAATGCATGCACTCACTAACTGTTAGTCGCTCTGGATAAGAGCGTCTGCTAAATGACTAAAATATAAAATGTACCGGTACCCCCTAGATATAGCCTCGTTATTTCATTGTGTTACTTTTTATTTTATTTTTTACTTCATTTTATTTAGTAAATATTTTCTTCACTCTATTTCTTGAACTGCATTGTTGGTTAAGGGCTTGCAAGCAAGCATTTCACGGTAGGGTCTTCACCTTTTGTATTTGGTGTATGTGACAAATAAAATTTTATTTGATTTAATGCCACAAAACAAGGGGGAACCAACTGAAAATATTACGTAATTCAGCTAAATCAAAACAGAATGCATTAGCGACAGTGAGCCTGAGGCTTAGTTAGAAATAGAGCTGTCTTCATTTGGAAGAGGAGAGGAGAGACACTCTGCTCCAACACAACGCTGCTCTGCTCATCTCATCTACTGGGAAACACATTACAGAGGACCCCTTGCTTTATACTGTACTGTAATTACGGTGTAATAGTTAGAGCTGTATTGATGTTTATAAAACACCATTGTATAATATTTATCAAGTAGAACATACACTGAGTGTACAAAACATTAGGAACACCTTCCTAATATTCAGTTGCACACCCTTTTCCCCTCAGAACCAGGGGCACAACTTTCACTGGGGATGGGGGGACATGTCCCCCCCACATTCTGAAATTGCATTTTTGCCCCCCCCCCCCAGTTTGATAATTGGAATTTGATACAAAACGAGGCAACGGTGTGCTTTAGAACCATGCGGACGCCTCCGATCGGTCGGGTAGGCTGTTTGGAGTGTTTATCCAACTGGATTTAGGATCGTGCGGACACCACAGAGCAGGCTGACAGGCTGTGTGAAGGCAAAGCTTCTGGAAGGCTGGCTGGACCAGCACGGGAGAGTTGAGCATAGTTCAGTGTGTATGCGTTGTGCTCTTTCACCAAGTTGTAAAAGGAAGCAGAACAGAAACTGGCTACTCTTTAGTTGACTGATGTAGCTGGCAAGGTAACTACTGTTTAACTTAACAGAAAACCCCTGAAACTAGTGTTTATTCACAGTGCTGAGCTAACTGACATGTAATGTTAGCTAATTTACTCTCGACTGAGGTGAATGAATAAGCTACGCTAGTGAGTAGCTACCACAGCCAGGTCAGCTCTAGCCTCTAGTTATCTGTCAGATAGCGATATGAGGTGGCAGTTGTTTTGTAGCCTTTGTTTTGTCACGTTTCAGAAGTAAATTAACTTGGCCAGCTTAATAAACAACTCTAACGTTACAGGCTACACTGTCATGGTGCACAGTAGAGGTCTGCGCTCCCGCCCGCACCCGCTGGCTTTCTGTCGGACTCCCACCCGCTACCGTAAGAACTGGTCCCAAACCCAACCGCAGTCCCGCAATGATATTTTAGACGTACAGTGAGGGAAAAAAGTATTTGATCCCCTGCTGATTTTGTACGTTTGCCCACTGACAAAGAATTGATCAGTCTATAATTTTAATGGTAGGTTTATTTGAACAGTGAGAGACAGAATAACAACAAAAATATCCTGAAAAACGCATGTCAAAAATGTTGTAAATTGATTTGCATTTTAATGAGGGAAATAAGTATTTGACCCCCTCTCAATCAGAAAGATTTCTGGCTCCCAGGTGTCTTTTATACAGGTAACAAGCTGAGATTAGGAGCACACTCTTAAAGGGAGTGCTCCTAATCTCATCTTGTTACCTGTATAAAAGACACCTGTCCACAGAAGCAATCAATCAATCAGATTCCAAACTCTCCACCATGGCCAAGACCAAAGAGCTCTCCAAAGATGTCAGGGACAAGATTGTAGACCTACACAAGGCTGGAATGGGCTACAAGACCATCGCCAAGCAGCTTGGTGAGAAGGTGACAACAGTTGGTGCGATTATTCGCAAATGGAAGAAACACAATAGAACTGTCAATCTCCCTCGGCCTGGGGCTCCATGCAAGATCACAACTCGTGGAGTTGCAATGCTCATGAGAACGGTGAGGAATCAGCCCAGAACTAAACGGGAGGATCTTGTCAATGATCTCAAGGCAGCTGGGACCATAGTCACCAAGAAAACAATTGGTAACATACTACGCCGTGAAGGACTGAAATCCTGCAGTGCCCGCAAGGTCCCCCTGCTCAAGAAAGCACATATACATGCCCGTCTGAAGTTTGCCAATGAACATCTGAATGATTCAGAGGAGAACTGGATGAAAGTGTTGTGGTCAGATGAGACCAAAATGGAGCTCTTTGGCATCAACTCAACTCGCCGTGTTTGGAGGAGGAGGAATGCTGCCTATGACCCCAAGGACACCATCCCCACCGTCAAACATGGAGGTGGAAACATTATGCTTTGGGGGTGTTTTTCTGCTAAGGGGACAGGACAACTTTACCGCATCAAAGGGACGATGGACGGGGCCATGTACCGTCAAATCTTGGGTGAGAACCTCCTTCCCTCAGCCAGGGCATTGAAAATGGGTCGTGGATGGGTATTCCAGCATGACAATGACCCAAAACACACGGCCAAGGCAACAAAGGAGTGGCTCAAGAAGAAGCACATTAAGGTCCTGGAGTGGCCTATCCAGTCTCCAGACCTTAATCCTATAGAAAATCTGTGGAGGGAGCTGAAGGTTCGAGTTGCCAAACGTCAGCCTTGAAACCTTAATGACTTGGAGAAGATCTGCAAAGAGGAATGGGACAAAATCCCTCCTAAGATGTGTGCAAACCTGGTGGCCAACTACAAGAAACGTCTGACCTCTGTGATTGCCAACAAGGGTTTTGCCACCAAGTACTAAGTCATGTTTTGCAGAGGGGTCAAATACTTATTTCCCTCATTAAAATGCAAATCAATTTATAACATTTTCGACATGCGTTTTTCTAGATATTTTTGTTGTTATTCTGTCTCTCACTGTTCAAATAAACCTACCATTAAAATTATAGACTGATCATTTCTTTGTCTGTGGGCAAACGTAAAAAATCAGCAGGGGATCAAATACTTTTTTCCCTCACTGTATGTGACGCAGCTCACTTGCCAGCCATAGTCCCAGCAATTTTGTGCCCTATAGGCAATATCAAATGCGTAAAAATGACTTGAGAAATAGGTTAAATTACCAGAGATTCTCACATGGCCTTTATATTGTATTACTGGACTATATCAGCCAATATTCTAGATGTAGTTTGAAGAGAGCAGAGTTGGAGAGACTTGCACTTTCTCTTGAGCTATTTTATAGCCTACCTTTAGGAGTGGGAAGATTTTCAGAGGAAATATGGATGATCAATATTTAGGCCTATTTCTAGGCAATGTAGTAAACTATAACCTAATCATAGGCCTATTTAGGAAGTACATTTCCTTGGAAAGATAACTGCCCCATGCTTCTCCGCCCATGCATAGGCTATAGCCTACTCTATTTAATTGAGACCACACGCTCACCTGATCTTGCAGGTATGGCTACTGAACTGGAAGCAGCAAGAATGATGACAGAGACACTTGCTACGTTTTACATAGTCCTATAGGATATAGCTTACCTTTTAGGAGGACGATTTCAAATCAAATCAAATCAAATCAAATTTTATTGGTCACATGCGCCGAATACAACAGGTGCAGACATTACAGTGAAATGCTTACTTACAGCCCTTAACCAACAGTGCATTTATTTTAAACAAAAAAGTAAGAATAAAACAACAACAAAAAAGTGTTGAGAAAAAAAGAGCAGAAGTAAAATAAAGTGACAGTAGGGAGGCTATATATACAATAAAATAAAGTGACAGTAGGGAGGCTATATATACAGGGGGGTACCGTTGCATAGTCAATGTGCGGGGGCACCGGCTAGTTGAGGTAGTTGAGGTAATATGTACATGTGGGTAGAGTTAAAGTGACTATGCATAAATACTTAACAGAGTAGCAGCAGCGTAAAAAGGATGGGGTGGGGGGGCAGTGCAAATAGTCCGGGTAGCCATGATTAGCTGTTCAGGAGTCTTATGGCTTGGGGGTAGAAGCTGTTGAGAAGTCTTTTGGACCTAGACTTGGCACTCCGGTACCGCTTGCCGTGCGGTAGCAGAGAGAACAGTCTATGACTAGGGTGGCGGGAGTCTTTGACAATTTTGAGGGCCTTCCTCTGACACCGCCTGGTATAGAGGTCCTAGATGGCAGGGAGCTTTGCCCCAGTGATGTACTGGGCCGTACGCACTACCCTCTGTAGTGCCTTGCGGTCAGAGGCCAAGCAGTTGCCATACCAGGCGGTGATGCAACCAGTCAGGATGCTCTCGATGGTGCAGCTGTAGAATTTTTTGAGGATCTGAGGACCCATGCCAAATCTTTTTAGTCTCCTGAGGAGGAATAGGCTTTGTCGTGCCCTCTTCACGACTGTCTTGGTGTGTTTGGACCATGATAGTTCGTTGGTGATGTGGACACCAAGGAACTTGAAGCTCTCAACCTGTTCCACTACAGCCCCGTCGATGAGAATGGGGGCGTGCTCAGTCCTCTTTTTTTTCCTGTAGTCCACAATCATCTCCTTTGTCTTGGTCACGTTGAGGGAGAGGTTGTTGTCCTGGCACCACACGGCCAGATCTCTGACCTCCTCCCTATAGGCTGTCTCATCGTTGTCGGTGATCAGGCCTACCACTGTTGTGTCGTCGGCAAACTTAATGATGGTGTTGGAGTCGTGCCTGGCCATGCAGTCATGGGTGAACAGAGAGTACAGGAGGGGACTGAGCACGCACCCCTGAGGGGCCCCCGTGTTTAGGATCAGTGTGGCAGATGTGTTGTTACCTACCCTTACCACCTGGGGGCGGCCCGTCAGGAAGTCCAGGATCCAGTTGCAGAGGGAGGTGTTTAGTCCCAGGATCCTTAGCTTAGTGATGAGCTTAGAGGGCACTATGGTGTTGAATGCTGAGCTGTAGTCAATGAATAGCATTCTCACGTAGGTGTTCCTCTTGTCCAGGTGGGAAAGGGCAGTGTGGAGTGCGATAGAGATTGCATCATCTGTGGATCTGTTGGGGCGGTATGCAAATTGGAGTGGGTCTAGGCTTTCTGGGATTATGCTGTTGATGTGAGCCATGACCAGTCTTTCAAAGCACTTCATGGCTACAGACGTCAGTGCTACGGGTCGGTAGTCATTTAGGCAGGTTATCTTAGAGTTCTTGGGCACGGGGACTATGGTGGTCTGCTTGAAACATGTTGGTATTACAGACTCAGTCAGGGACATGTTGAAAATGTCAGTGAAGACACTTGCCAGTTGGTCAGCACATGCTCGGAGTACACGTCCTGGTAATCCGTCTGGCCCTGCGGCCTTGTGAATGTTGACCTGCTTAAAAGTCTTACTCACATCGGCTACGGAGAGCGTGATCACATAGTCGTCCGGAACAGCTGGTGCTCTCATGCATGCTTCAGTGTTGCTTGCCTCGAAGCGAGCATAGAAGTGGTTTAGCTCGTCTGGTAGGCTTGTGTCACTGGGCAGCTCGCGGCTGTGCTTCCCTTTGTAGTCTGTAATAGTTTTCAAGCCCTGCCACATCCGACGAGCGTCAGAGCCAGTGTAGTATGATTCAATCTTAGACCTGTATTGACTCTTTGCCTGTTTGATGGTTCGTCGGAGGTCATAGCGGGATTTCTTATAAGCGTCCGGGTTAGAGTCCCGTTCCTTGAAAGCGGCAGCTCTACCCTTTAGCTCAGTGCGGATGTTTCCTGTAATCCATGGCTTCTGGTTGGGGTATGTACGTACGGTCACTGTGGGGACGACATCATCGATGCACTTATTGATGAAGCCAGTGACTGATGTGGTGTACTCCTCAATGCTGTCTGAAGAATCCCGGAACATGTTCCAGTCTGTGCTAGCAAAACAGTCCTGTAGCTTAGCATCTGCGTCATCTGCAGGCAGAGACAAATATATGGGTAATCAATATTTATTGAAAATGAAAAGACGCAGCGCTGGCTCACCATAGTAGCCTAACCTATGTGCACGTTGTGCCTTTTCCTTTTCAATGATGATTTTTTTTAATGTATTGAACTTCGACTCACGTTGGTTGAGCGCCCTCCACTTCTTTTCATTATCAATATTTATTTACAGACACTGTAGTAAACTACAGTCTAATCATATTTAAGTTAATTTCATATTCAAGTTAACTGCCACGTGATACCCAGCCCATGTAGGCAGCCTACTCTATTTCAATGAGACCACACATACTGGGTGCACTTGAACTAGGAGAGGAGAGGTAGGCTACTGAAGTTGAAGCAGAGAATTCTGAGTGTGTGAATAATGTGACAAAGATGTGTTTTTGATACAATAGGTAGGATAACACATACAAAGCAGAAACAGGACCGTTTCCAAATAATATGCGGGACAACAAAAATATTTTCATTTCAAAGTCGTCTGTCTGACCGCCCTCTCTCGCCTGCAGCATGAAAAATGCCGACCGCGCCGCCATGATCTCTGTCGGACCCGCAGGCATCCCGTGGGAATGCAAACCTCTAGTGCAGTCAGTACACAACACTATGCTCATCATGTCTTAGCAGGATCAGATGGTGACAGGGGTCCCAGCAGGGTCAGACAGCCAGGGAAGACCAGTCTACGGAGCTCAGGTGAATTTTGCAGTATATTCAGTCAAATATACAAAGTTCCATCTTGAATTGATGGGTAGACCTACAGTAGCTACAGGACAGCAGCTTAAGCTTAAAGCTACAGTCTGGGATCTGGGAATAATGGTCATTTCAATTATTGAACCATTGATTATATTCTTGGATAATATTATGTATAAATGTACACCAAGGTAATTCTTTGTCATGCCTCATTTTAGCAGGATCAGATGGTGACAGTGGTCTCAGCAGGGTCAGGCAGCCAGGGAAGACCAGTCTGTGACGGAGGTGAGGTGATTTTTTGCAGATACAACACTTTATTATTTCTGTACAGCAAACACTGGACAACCAAGATGCTATTTTAAGGCAGTCTGACAAACCTCCAAAGTTGATTTCCAAACTGTATCAATGGTTGATGGAGGCTTTTCCCGATGACACAAAACATGTCAAACAAAAATGTGAGGAAGACCTGGGAGATGCTATTGATGACGATGAATGGATACAAATATGTTAGAATCCCCAGTCATGTTCATATAATCTCAGACATAAATTACTGCAGTTTAAGGCCATCCATAGAACGTACTATATGCCAGTGAAACTGAATATCATGCACAATTGTATTATTCTGCTGGAGGTGTAAAGCACAAAAGGGAACATATTTGCATATGTTGTGGTCTTGTGAAGGCTGGCTGAATTCTGGCAAAGAGTATGTTCTTTTATCTCAGATTCTCCCTTCTCCCTGTTTTTGTTTGCTTGGAAATGTTGATACTGGAGACTGTTATCAGAAGAAACTGTGTAACCTAGCCTTTATAGTGGCTAATAAATGCATTGCCATTCATTTGAAGGTTGGTTATCCTCCCACAATGTATGGAAGAAATGTCAAGTTATGTACAGTATCACTAGATTTGTTTTAAGATTAAGGGTATACTGGGCAACTTTCATAAGTTCTGGATGTCTTATTTGGAATACTGTACGACAAAAGGAGTCTGTATTGAAAACATGCCCATGTCAGGGGAGATACCTATTTAGGCAATCCCTAGCTGCTGGGCTGCTCAGTCCTGGTCCTGGGGGTCTGCCGTTCTGTGGGTTGTCACTCTGGACTTGGCCTAACACACCTGAAACCAATAATGAATGTTTCACCAAGATCCTAAAGCTGAGTGGGGTGTGTTGGGTTGGGGCGCTACAGGGCCGTGGACCCAGCTATGTTGTGCGCAAGTAAAAGGAGCTCTACATTACTATTAGGCCTATGATATGAATTATATGGAGGGTGTACTGTTTCTGTGTGTTAATGTGTAGGTAGGTGTATGTGTGTTTTCATTCAACTTTTGTTTTCCAAACCTTTCCCTTGAAAAAAGATGGGAAGGAAGTTGTATTGGGGAGAGAGTTTAGTTATTGACTAGATTGTTGGGGTTCGGGGGGGTCGGCGGCTCGAGTTGGCTGGGCGGTCTGGCTGAAATTTGATATAGAGGATGTCTTAAAGACAATCAAAAGTTGTCTTTGTATTTTATTTGTAAGAGTTGTTCATTTGTTAGGCTATTGGTTAAAGGTGCAGCACAATATTGATTATTGAATTATCATGGATCTAGTTCAGTCTTATCAATCACTTAAACATATTTAATAATCTCTTACCTAGCTTGATGACTGTGGGCATTTTTCCTTACTTTTTGTTGTTCTAAATAGAGACTGATAGAAGGCCATGCGTCATATTAGATTGTGTAGAAATAAAGGAAATGTGCTTCAGATGCCCCAAAAAATGGGAGGACCCCCAGACCCCCTGCAAAGTTAAGTCCGCCTCTGCAAATAGCACTGCTGGGTGATTTAAAAAGTCATAGTCAATCGATCAATAATCTAATAATACTCTTAGCAAAAAAACAATATGTAGAATCTATGAGAATAGAAAGGTTCAGAACTTTTGTGAACCATCACAGCACAGTTGAAAAACTGGATGGTGTTCAGAGATAGATGGGAGGGGTTGAGTGGAACTGCAGGATGGGACTAAAAACAAACAAAAGATAACTATTGTAAAATATACTGTGTCCGTACAATGTATATAGTATGTATAAGCTGGAAGTAGAAGCCTAAGTGTTGTTGTCCATTAGTTTACTCTAATTAAGGGACGGGTGGTAGGGTTAGGGGAAAATAATAAAGGAAAATATATTTAAAATATATATACACTACCAGTCAAAAGTTTGCACACACCTACTCATTCAAGGGTTTTCTTTATTTTTTACTATTTTCTACATTGTAGAATAATAGTGAAGACATCAAAACTATGAAATAACACATATGGTCCTGTGTAGCTCAGTTGGTAGAGCATGGCGTTTCCAACGCCAGGGTTGTGGGTTCGATTCCCACGGGGGGCCAGTATGAAAATCTATGCACTCACTAACTGTAAGTCGCTCTGGATAAGAGCGTCTGCTAAATGACTAAAATGTAAATATGGAATCATGTAGTAATCAAAAAAGTATTAAACAAATCAAAGTATATTTGAGAATCTTCAAATAGCCACCCTTTGCCTTGATGACAGCTTTTCACACAATGTAGAAAATAGTAAAAATAAAGAAAAACCCTGGAATGAGTAGGTGTGTCCAAACTTTTGACTGGTACTGTATATTTACCAAAAAATATATGGGGGATTGGAAATTATGCAGACAATTACATTGATGGAAGCCACAATCTATCTGCAATATTAAAGCTGATCTACCCCCTAAAATATATATATATGTATATATATATATATATATATATATATAAATTCTGTCATCCCGCACTTCTAAAACCAAAGTTGCGCCCCTGCTCAGAACAGCCTCAATTTGTTGGGGCATGGACTCTATAAGGTGTCGAAAGCATTCCACAGGGATGCCGGCCCATGTTGACTCCAATGCTCCCCACAGTTGTGTCAAGTTGGCTGGATGTCCTTTGGGTGGTGGATCATTCTTGATACGCACGGGAAACAGTTGAGCGTGAAAAACCCAGCAGAGTTGCAACTCTTGACACACTCAAACCCTGTTCAAAGGCACTTAAATATTTTGTCTTGCCCATTCATCCTCTGAATGGCACACATACACAATCCATGAACTATCTCCTCCCCTTCATCTACACTGATTTAACAAGTGTCATCAATAAGGGATCATAGCTTTTCACCTGGTCAAGAACAGGTGTTCCTAATGTTTTGTACACACAGTGCATACCTGTATGTTGTTTAATAAAACTAATGGGACAGTATATGTTGTTCTAAAGGACAGCGAGAGAGTGAAAGGAGGAATTGGATGGTGAAAGAGAGAGAGAGAAAGAGTGTGCGACATGACGTCTCAGTCGGTCACAGGGGTGATGTGAGCCAGGCCATCTGTCCCATAAACACACTGACACACGTCCCTAGACACACACACTCCACAACTAGGGCCAAGACACACAAGAAACACACACGCAGGTGGGCACACACATACAGGCACGCATACACGCACGAACGCAGGCAGCTACACACACACACACACACGCTCTCTCTCTCTCCTTGCTCTCTCTCACACACTCTCAGGAGAAACAAACCCTACTTCAAGCAGTGTCATTAAATTTACATACATTCTAATTTACTACTTAAATTCCATTGGTAATTGACAGCACTGTGTGAAGCAGAGTAATTTGTACCATATTGAATTATGCATTTGATGAGGCATGGGTTTGTGTGTCTCTGTGTGTCTGTAAAGTGAGGACGGGAATGACAGACAGACTTACGGACGGGCAGGCAGGCAGGCATGCAGACCAGCCAGCCAGGTCTGTATCCAGGATCTCCTGTAGTACCTCTCGACTGTGGACAGACAGACATACACCACTTATGAACAAATTCTTATTTACAATGACGGCCAAACCCAGACGACGCTGGGTCAATTGTGCACCGCCCTTTGGGACTCCCAATCACGGCCAGTTGTGATATAGCCTGGAATCGCACCAGGGTCTGTAGTGGTCTCTAACATTGAGATGCAGTGCCTTAGACCGCTGCGCCACTCAGGAGCCCTTAGCTGTGGTATATTGGCCATATACCACAAACCCCCGAGGTGCCTTATTACAATTATAAACTGGTTACCAACGTATTTAGAGCAGTAAAAATAAATGTTTTGTCATACGGTCTGATATAGCACGGCTGTCAGCCAATCAGCATTCATGGCTCGAACCACCCAGTTTATAACTGTCAATCACCAATGGCAGCAGAGCTCTCGACAGCCAATGTACCCAGTAGTCAACCTGTCAATCTCAGAAAGAACAGTCCACAAGTTAGTTTGTTACCGTCTCACTGTTTATACACAGAATCTGTCCACCAGAGATTAGACCGGCATCAATCTTCCAACTAAGAGTGATGTCTCAAGTAGTATTTTGATGTTAATCTAACTGGATCCGACCCCATCATAACTTCATTCAAAAGATTCTACCTGTGGTAGTGTAGCAGAGTTTGTTTTCACCAGAAAAGCACTCATTCGTTAAAAGGCAGTGTGGCACAACAGACACTAGGATTGAGTAGGAAAAACAAAACATCATCATTAATTTTTCATGGCCAGTTCAAGTTTGGCTGGTTGTTGTCTTGTCTGACGGTATGCAACACTGGGCCCGGGTCCAGCAGGGTGCACACACACATACACACACACACACACGCAGGTCCTGCTGTGTAATCTGGTTTATGAGAAGTGCTGTGTCACTGAAGTAGCCTGATCCCAGATCTGTTTGTGCTGTCTTCCCAACTCCTTATGGTTCAAATGTGACAATGGCGTGACGCATGACATGATCATAAGGAGTTGGCAAGACAGCACAAACAGATCTGGGATCAGGCACTTCCCAGAAATCAAACCTTGAAGGGCCCCTGTAGTCAATGGAAGCAGGTGCTCCTGACCAGAGCTTTTGGAAAAGCTGTTGGAAGAGCTATTGGAAGAGCTAGGGTTAAAACATTCCAGGAACTTTCTAGAAATTCCCTGTTTTTCCGGTTGGAGGACTCCCGGAATCAGGAGGGAATAAGCAGGAAATCCGGAATCCTCCAACTAGGATTTCTGGAAAACCAGAAAATGTATTGAAAGTTAATGGAATTTTGCAACCCTATGCAGAGCCTGTTTTGTGGAGTATTTTTCGAAACCGAAATTATACTTTAGTTATATTGTTTGCTAGCTCAGCTGGTTAGCTGGTTCTCAGTCTCATTGACCATTTACATTTACATTTTCGTCATTTAGCAGACGCTCTTATCCAGAGCGACTTACAAATTGGTGCATTCACCTTATGATAGCCAGTGGGACAACCACTTAAATTTTTTTGGGGGGTGGGGTAAGGGGGGTAGAAGGATTACTTTATCCTATCCCAGGTATTCCTTAAAGAGGTGGGGTTTCAAGTGTCTCCGGAAGGTGGTGAGTGACTCCGCTGTCCTGGCGTCGTGAGGGAGCTTGTTCCACCATTGGGGTGCCAGAGCAGCGAACAGTTTTGACTGGGCTGAGCGGGAACTGTGCTTCCGCAGAGGTAGGGGGGCCAGCAGGCCAGAGGTGGATGAACGCAATGCCCTCGTTTGGGTGTAGGGACTGATCAGAGCCTGAAGGTATGGAGGTGCCGTTCCCCTCACAGCTCCGTAGGCAAGCACCATGGTCTTGTAGCAGATGCGAGCTTCAACTGGAAGCCAGTGGAGTGTGCGGAGGAGCGGGGTGACGTGTTGGGACCACCCAACATTGCTAGCCAATTAATACAACTATTTTTTTCTAAATATATGTTAGCTAGCTAAGTTAGCCATGTTATGAATACAACTCTCATCTGCAGTCGACATCAGGATACGATTTGAGAGCACTAGTTAGCTCCAAAAGTGGTTTGAAGCTTTGGCTGCATGCTGACAATGAGCCATCCAGTGGCTAGCCACACTACAACCTTCATTTGACCAGGTTCCCTTGAAGCAATTGTAATGACAGTCCACCACAACATACCAGAGAGTCTCCTGATTAGCAAGAGGTAGTCCGTGTTTAATTTCATTATGTATTAAAAACACAGTTTGAGATCATTGTGTGGGGATTTCACCAGTGGTTCGTGTGGGGAAATGGGCTTCCCGGCAAAATGTTGACTGAGGTGTTTCCACTAGTTACCACAGCCACAAAGTCAGAATTGGCTATGTCGTATGAGCTTTTTGGTCTTAATTTAAGGTTAGGGTTAGGCATAAGGTTAACAGTGTGGTTAAGGTAAGGGTTAAGGGTAAGGTTAGGTTTAAAATCTGATTTTAAGAGGAGAAATTGTAGAAATAGGCAGGGTTTATGACTTTGTAGCAGTGGTAACTACTGACGACCATAATCAAGGGGGGTGGGGCTTCTCTTTCATTGTTACCCAACGCTTAGGGTTACCTGAACTGTACTCATATCCTTCCATATCCTTTTCTGTACATGGGTAAGAGCGTTGTGCCAGTAACCGAAAGGTCGCTGGTTCTAATCCCCGAGCCGACTAGGTGAAAAATCTGTCGATGTGCCCTTGAGCAAGGCACTTAACCCTAATTGCTTCTGTAAGTCGCTCTGGATAAGAGCGTCTGCTAAATGACAAAAAATGTAAAAAAAATGTAAATGTAAAATGTAAACTGCCCCCTTTATTCTATGTACCCAACGCACTAGAAGACCAGTTCTTAAAGCCTTTAGTCGTATCCTTATTCTAGTCCTCCTCTGTTCCTCTGGTGATGTAGAGGCTAACCCAGGCCCTGCAGCCCCCAGTATCACTCCTACTCCCCAGGAGCTATCATTTGTTGACTTCTGTAACCGTAAAAGTCTTGGTTTTCTGCACATAAATATCAGAAGCCTCCTTCCTAAGTTTGAGTTATTCACTGCGTTAGCACACTCCGCCAACCCTGATGTTCTAGCAGTGTCTGAATCCTGGCCACCAAAAATTCTGAAATTTCCATCCCCAACTATAACATTTTCCGTCTAGATAGAACTGCCAAAGGGGGTGGAGTTGCAATCTACTGTAGAGATAGCCTGCAGAGCTCCATCATACTATCCAGGTCTGTGCCCAAACAGTTTGAGCTTCTACTTCTAAAAATCCACCTTTCCAGAAATAAATCTCTCACTGTTGCCGCTTGCTACAGACCCCCCTCAGCCCCCAGCTGTGCCCTGGACACCATATGTGAATTGATTGCCCCCCATCTATCCTCAGAGTTCGTACTGCTTGGTGACCTAAATTGGGATATGCTTAACACCCCGGCCATCCTACAATCTAAACTAGATGCCCTCAATCTCACACAAATTATCAACGAACCTACCAGGTACAACCCTAAATCCGTAAACATGGGTACCCTCATAGATATCATCCTGACTAACTTACCCTCTAAATACACCTCCGCTGTCTTCAACCAGGATCTCAGCGATCACTGCCTTATTGCCTGCGTCCGTAACGGGTCCGCGGTCAAACGACCACCCCTCATCACTGTCAAACGCTCCCAAAAACACTTCAGCGAGCAGGCCTTCCTAATTGACCTGGCCCAGGTATCCTGGATGGATATAGATCTCATTCCGTCAGTAGAGGATGCCTGGTTGTTCTTTAAAAGTAATTTCCTCTCAATCTTAAATAGACATGCCCCATTCAAAAAATACAGAACTAAGAACAGATATAGCCCCTGGTTCTCCTCAGACTTGACTGCCCTTGACCAGCACAAAAACATCCTGTGGCGTACTGCATTAGCATCAAATAGCCCCCGCGATATGCAACTTTTCAGGGAAGTTAGGAACCAATATACACAAGCAGTTAGGAAAGCAAAGGCTAACTTTTTCAAACAGAAATTTGCATCCTGTAGCACTAACTCCAAAAAGTTTTGGGACACTGTAAAGTCCATGGAAAATAAGAGCACTTCCTCCCAGCTGCCCACTGCACTGAGGCTAGGAAACACTATCACCACCGATAAATCTACAATAATCGAGAATTTCAACAAGCATTTTGCTACGGCTGGCCATGCTTTCCACCTGGCTACCACTACCCCGGCCACCAGCTCTGCACCCTCCGCTGCAACTTGCCCATGCCCCCCCCGCTTCTCCTTCACACAAATCCAGACAGCTGATGTTCTAAAAGAGCTGCAAAATCTGGACCCCTACAAATCATCTGGGCTAGACAATCTGGACCCTTTCTTTCTAAAACTAGCCGCCGAAATTGTCGCAACCCCTATTACTAGCCTGTTCAACCTCTCTTTCGTAACGTCTGAGATCCCCAGAGATTGGAAAGCTGCCGCGGTCATCCCCCTCTTCAAAGGGGGTGACACTCTAGATCCAAACTGTTACAGACCCATATCCATCCTGCCCTGCCTTTCAAAAGTTTTTGAAAGCCAAGTCAACAAACAGATCACCGACCATTTCGAATCCCACCGTACCTTCTCCGCTATGCAATCCGGTTTCCGAGCTGGTCATGGGTGCACTTCAGCCACGCTCAAGGTCCTAAACGATATTATAACCGCGATCGATAATAGACACTACTGTGCAGCCGTTTTCATTGACCTGGCCAAGGCTTTCGACTCTGTCAACCACCGCATTCTTATTGGCAGACTAAATAGCCTTGGTTTCTCAAATGACTGCCTCGCCTGGTTCACCAACTACTTCTCAGATAGAGTTCAATGTGTCAAATCGGAGGGCCTGTTGTCTGGACCTATGGCAGTCTCTATGGGGGTGTCACAGGGTTCAATTCTTGGGCCAACTCTTTTCTCTGTGTATATCAATGACGTCGCTCTTGCTGCTGGTGACTCTCAGATCCACCTCTACGCAGACGACACCATTTTGTATACATCTGGCCCTTCATTGGACACTGTGTTAACAAACCTCCAAACGAGCTTCAATTCCATTCAACACTCCTTCAGTAGCCTCCAACTGCTCTTAAACACTAGTAAAACTAAATGCATGCTCTTCAACCGAACGCTGCTTGCACCCGCCCACCCGACTAGAATCACTACTCTAGACGGGTCTGACCTAGAGTATCTGGACAACTACAAATATCTAGGTGTCTGGTTAGACTGTAAACTCTCCTTCCAGACTCACATTAAGAATTTCCAATCCAAAGTTAAATCTAGAATCGGTTTCCTATTTCGCAACAAAGCCTCCTTCACTCATGCTGCCAAACATGCCCTCGTAAAACTGACTATCCTACCGATCCTTGACTTCGGCGATGTCATTTACAAAATAGCCTCCAACACTCTACTCAGCAAATTGGATGTTGTCTATCACAGTGCCATCCATTTTGTCTCCAAAGCCCAATATAATACCCACCACTGTGACCTGTACGCTCTTGTTGGCTGGTCCTCACTACATATTCGTCGCCAAACCCACTGGCTCCAGGCCATCTATAAATCACTGCTAGGCAAATCCCCGCCTTATCTTAGCTCATTGGTCACCATAGCAACACCCACCCGTAGTCTGCGCTCCAGCGGGTATATCTCACTGGTCATCCCCAAAGCCAACACCTCCTTTGGCCGCAATTCCTTCCAGTTCTCTGCTGCCAATGACTGGAACAAATTGCAAAAATCTCTGAAGCTGGAGACACTTATCTCCCTCACTAACTTTAAGCATCAGTTGTCAGAGCACCTTACCGATCACTGCACCTGTACACAGCCCATCTGAAATTAGCCCGCCAAACTACCTCATCCCTATATTGTTATTTATTTTGCTCATTTGTACCCCAGTATCTCTATTTGCACATCATCTCTTGCACATCATTCCAGTGTTAATACTAAATTGTAATTATTTTGCACTATAGCCTATTTTATTGCCTTACCTCCATAACTTGCTAAATTTGCACACTGTATATTATATGTATTTCTGTTGTATTTTTGACTTTGTTTTGTTTTACCCCATATGTAACTCTGTGTTGTTGTTTTTATCGCACTGCTTTGCTTTATCTTGGCCAGGTCGCAGTTGTAAATGAGAACTTGTTCTCAACTGGTTTACCTGGTTAAATAAAGGTGAAATAAAAAAATAAATAAAAAAAGCGAAGGACTATTGGAAGGACTATTGGGAGAGCTATTGGGAGAGCTATTGGGAGAGCTACTGGGAGAGCTATTGGGAGAGCTATTGGGAGAGCTATTGGGAGAGCTATTGGGAGAGCTATTGGGAGAGCTACTGGGAGAGCTACTGGGAGAGCTACTGGGAGAGCTATTGGGAGAGCTATTGGGAGAGCTATTGGGAGAGCTATTGGGAGAGCTATTGGGAGAGCTATTGGGAGAGCTATTGGGAGAGCTACTGGGAGAGCTATTGGGAGAGCTATTGGGAGAGCTATTGGGAGAGCTATTTGAAGAGCTATTGGGAGAGCTACTGGGAGAGCTACTGGGAGAGCTATTGGGAGAGCTACTGGGAGAGCTATTGGGAGAGCTATTGGGAGAGCTATTGGGAGAGCTATTTGAAGAGCTATTGGGAGAGCTACTGGGAGAGCTACTGGGAGAGCTATTGGGAGAGCTATTGGGAGAGCTACTGGGAAAGCTATTGGGAGAGCTATTGGGAGAGCTATTTGAAGAGCTATTGGGAGAGCTATTTGAAGAGCTATTGAGAGAGCTATTGGGCCAAAACAGCCCAGATGAGAGCTCAGGGGGCACTCATCCTTCACTGTGATGCTGCTCTCTAGTCTGGCTCGTATCCCTCTCTCTCCTCCATTATAATGATGAGCTTCCACCATATTGTTTTCACCTGTCAAGTCCTTTCCAATAAGTGCAAATGAAGGGGAGGAGATGGACGAGAACATTTTAAGCAATTGAGATAGAGGCCAGCCTTGGCTTCCTCATTTAGGGGCCGGCAGCAGCGTTAGTGCCTCCGGCTACAGGGTATTAAACTCCATCCCCTCACTAGACACACACACACACACAGTCACTACATTGGCGGCAGGCAAAATGATAGATGTTTCCACCAGGGCAGAGACACAGGCTGCGAGCCGCTACCGCCATGCTACGTAGAAAAACAAACCTCCGTCTAACCCAGTCAAAATACACAATTTACTACGATGGACCAGGGCTATTCCAGGTGCAGGAATGGCTGTATGGCTGGCTGAGGTTGCAGGCACATCATTCTTTATAGGTAAATCTCAGAGTCGAGTGGAGGAAGAGTAAGCCATGTTTAGGCTCTGCCACAAAGCGTGTGTGTGGTGGCGCGCGTCACAGAGCAGAGAACTCATAAGTACGGAATAAAAGTGTGCGGTAGAGAGGGAGATAAGGTGTGGGATTGACTGGCTGTGGCAGCCACAGCCAAGGGTTTGGGAACATGTGGAGGCAGAGAGATATAAATATACTAGGTTGTTCATGAAGGTAGGTGGTTTCAGGGTATTTTTAAAGTATGATATGTGATGGGTTGCTGTAGAAGGGATCAGGTTGTGTGTGAATGTGGGTGTGATATTGATTTGGATGTGTATCACACAGTGTGTGCGTGTGTGTGTTTATTTGTGTGTGTGTATTTGTGTGTGTGTGTGTTCTCTGTACGGACAACAGCAGACACAGAATGAAGCTCTCTCCGATTCCTTCCCTCTGAAACATCACTATGCACCCTGAACTATAGAGGCCAACAAGCAGTCTAATTATAAACCCAGTGTGTGTGTGTGTGTGAGTGTGTGTGTGTGTGTGCGTGAGTGTGTGTGTGTGTGTGTGTGCATGTCTGTCTGTCTGTGTGTTTGTGTGTGTGTGTGTGTGTGTGTGTGTGTGTGTGTGTGTGTGTGTGTGTGTGTGTGTGTGTGTGTGTGTGTGTGTGTGTGTGTGTGTGTGTGAGAATGTGTGAGAATGTGTGAGTGTATGAGTGAGTGCAGGTGTCTTTGTGTGTGTGTGTGTGTGTGTGTGTGTGTGTGTGTGTGTGTGAGAGAATGTGTGACAGTATAGGAGATCACAGATCTGTTCTGATCTGATACAGACAGTATAGGAGATCACAGATCTGAGCTGATATAGACAGTATAGGAGATCACAGATCTGATCCGGTATATAGGCAGTATAGGAGATCACAGATATGTTCTGATCTGATACAGACAGTATAGGAGATCACAGATCTGAGCTGATATAGACAGTATAGGAGATCACAGATCTGATCCGGTATATAGACAGTATAGGAAATCACAGATCTGATCTGATATAGACAGTATAGGAGATCACAGATCTGATCTGATATAGACAGTATAGGAGATCACAGATCTGATCCGGTATAGACAGTATAGGAAATCACAGATCTGATCTGATCTGATATAGACAGTATAGGAGATCACATATCTGATCTGATATGATATAGACAGTATCGGAGATCACAGATCTGATCTGATATGATATAGACAGTATAGGAGATCACAGATCTGATCTGATATGATATAGACAGTATAGGAGATCACATATCTGAGCTGATATAGACAGTATAGGAGATCACAGATCTGAGCTGATATAGACAGTATAGGAGATCAAAGATCTGATCCGGTATAGACAGTATCGGAAATCACAGATATGATCTGATATGATATAGACAGTATAGGAGATCACAGATCTGATCTGATAGAGAAAGTATAGGAGATCACAGATCTGATCCGGTATAGACAGTATAGGAAATCACAGATCTGATCTGATATGATATAGACAGTATAGGAGATCACAGATCTGATCCGGTATAGACAGTATAGGAAATCACAGATCTGATCTGATCTGATATAGACAGTATAGGAGATCACATATCTGATCTGATATGATATAGACAGTATCGGAGATCACAGATCTGATCTGATATGATATAGACAGTATAGGAGATCACAGATCTGATCTGATATGATATAGACAGTATAGGAGATCACATATCTGAGCTGATATAGACAGTATAGGAGATCACAGATCTGAGCTGATATAGACAGTATAGGAGATCAAAGATCTGATCCGGTATAGACAGTATCGGAAATCACAGATATGATCTGATATGATATAGACAGTATAGGAGATCACAGATCTGATCTGATAGAGAAAGTATAGGAGATCACAGATCTGATCCGGTATAGACAGTATAGGAAATCACAGATCTGATCTGATATGATATAGACAGTATAGGAGATCACAGATCTGAGCTGATATAGACAGTATAGGAGATCACAGATCTGAGCTGATATAGACAGTATAGGAGATCACAGATCTGATCTGATATGATATAGACAGTATAGGAGATCACAGATCTGAGCTGATATAGACAGTATAGGAGATCACAGATCTGATCTGATCCGGTATAGACAGTATAGGAAATCACAGATCTGATATGATATGATATAGACAGTATAGGAGATCACATATCTGATCTGATAGAGAAAGTATAGGAGATCACAGATCTGATCTGATATGATATAGACAGTATAGGAGATCACAGATCTGAGCTGATATAGACAGTATAGGAGATCACAGATCTGATCTGATCCGGTATAGACAGTATAGGAAATCACAGATCTGATATGATATGATATAGACAGTATAGGAGATCACATATCTGATCTGATAGAGAAAGTATAGGAGATCACAGATCTGATCTGATATAGACAGTATAAGAGATCACAGATCTGATCTGATATGATATAGACAGTATAGGAGATCGCACGCACACACACACACACACACACACACACACACACCAGTGGCGACCCATCATTCAGGGCAGAGCCCCACTTGTTTTGAGCCCCACATTTTTAGACAAAATAAATAATAATCATATTATTATTTTTAAATGGCTTGCCTGTTTTGCATGTTATTTTAACATTAATAAATCAAATCAAATGTATTGGTCACATAAACATGGTTAATATGTGTCTCATATCAGTTTGCAAACAATGTAAAAAATATATATATATATATAATTGAGTTAATAAAGCTGCATACAAACATTCTTGAGTAAGGCAGCTCCAAAATGCAGGTGTTTCTGCCTAGCTCAGTGGCTTCTGTGGTGGTGGGGCAGCCAGCGGAAAATAAAGAGCGTAGGTGTTGTTCTCTACTTGCGCCGTGATTAGCTCAGTGTTCTGTCACTCGTGGGGACAGTACGTCATCGCCAAGTCTAAGGGTAGAGCTTGAAAATTCAAGCCCCTTTGGTTCTGCCATAGAGTTACATTAGAAGTGCCCATCCAAGAAGGCTCAAGGTCATTGGCCACAGATAAAATGACGTCAAATCACGTTATATCTACATTAGCTTTGATTGGACTGATCATGTCAACATCATGCTTTCAAAATCTTAGCTAGCAGTCATCATCATGAGTCAAGTCGACAATGTCCTTGAGCCTTCTTGGAAGAGAAATAATGAAGATAAATTATAGATAAGATGTATCGGTGCTCATAAACATTACACAACAAGTTGGAAATCGCAAATCCAACAATGAGTGGTTTGGAAGGAATCAGTGGCTAACTGCAAGCATTGCAAAGCAATCACTAGCCTGCTATTCAGTGGAGTGGCTGTGTGGTCACAAATCTGGGATTAAGCGTCTCTTTTCCAAGTATAAAATTATAAACATTCAACATTGGCCATGCTGTCAATGAAAGATGATTTGTGCCGCACTCAAAACAACTGTTAACTCGGAACTGCGAAAACTTGACTTCAGTGAGTTCAAGACAACTTGGAAACTCGGGAAAAAACGAGCTAGTTTTGAACAGTCATCCAACTCGGAATTGTAAATCTGGAACTCTGGCCTCTTTCTAGAGCTACGACCAGAAGATCAATGACGTCATCGTGATTCAACCTTGTTTTTTTCAGAGTTCCCAGTTGTCTTGAAAGCACCATAAATCCAGAGAATGCCAGACTTTGATGACATAATTTGCCCACGAAGGACCACCGTGCCACGTACAGTGAGGGAAAAAAGTATTTGATCCCCTGCTGATTTTGTACGTTTGCCCACTGACAAAGACATGATCAGCCTATCATTTTAATAGTAGGTTTATTTGAACAGTGAGAGACAGAATAACAACAAAACAATCCAGAAAAATGCATGTCAAAAATGTTATAAATTGATTTGCATTTTAATGAGGGAAGTAAGTATTTGACCCCTCAGGCCACTCCAGGACCTTAATGTGCTTCTTCTTGAGCCACTCCTTTGTTGCCTTGGCTGTGTGTTTTGGGTCATTGTCATGCTGGAATTGTTATGGCTATGGTTCAACCCAGCACTCAGAGAAACCAACACGACAAAGGGAGTGGAAGAAACAAAAATATTTTAATAAAAGTTCAAATTGTCTTAGTCCAAAAAACAACTGAAGTAAAGGAACAGAGTGGGCTAGTCGGCTCCGGAGGAAGGAGAGGCTGAGGCAGGCAGGCAGGCAGGCAGGCAGGCAGGCAGGCAGGCAGGCAGGCAGACCGACAGGCAGGAAGGCAGGCAGGTTGGGAGGTATGTCCGAACTGAAGACAAAACAAACGACAGGTTAAGGAGAGTGGAGAGCCAGGCTGAAGACAAAGACAAAATAACTTTACTGGTGAGCCAAGTTACCGCTCTGGTAAGAACAACGATCTGGCGCCGGTGGAGAGCCATGCCCAGGAATAAGTAGTGCAGGTTGATGAGAGAATAGGATGCAGCTGCGTAGGCAGGAATCACTGGAAACAACCCGCAGCTGCACAGGAGAGGCAGATCCTGAGCACGCCCCCTGCTCCACTCCAGACACACCCACATAAAGGGGACAAACACACATACAACAGAAAAAGAGGGGACAAAACAAGGAGGAAGGGAAACAGAAAAGGGAGAGACAAGCTGCCCACATAACAGTACCCCCCCCTCAATGGTCGCCACCTGGCGACCCACCAGGCCTGTCAGGGTTGTCGTGATGGAAGTCCGTGATCAGCTGAGGATCCAACACAAAACGCTTAGGGACCCAAGACCTCTCCTCTGGTCCATAACCTTCCCAATCGACTAGGTATTGGAGACCCCTACCCCGCCTCCGAGAGTCCAGGAGCCTACTGACGGTGTAGGCCGGATGGTCGTCAATGAGGCGAACAGGTGGAGGTGGAGCAGCCGGCGGACACAAAAGGCTGGAGGACACAGGTTTCAGTTGGGAGACGTGGAAGGTAGGGTGTATCTTCATGGCTGAAGGCAACTTCAAACGAACCGCAGCGGGCGGGGTTAATGATGGATTCCACCACAAACGGACCCAGGTACCGAGGAGACAGCTTGCGTGATTTGGTACGAAGAGGTACGTTCTTAGATGACAGCCAAACCTCTTGACCAGGATGAAACACAGGTGCGGGAGTCCTGCTCCTATCCGCTGTTGTCTTGTTCCTGTCGGTGGTCCGAAGCAATGCTTCCCGAGCGTCGCTCCACACTCTCTGGCAGCGGCGGAGGTTCTCCTGAACCGAAGGAACAGCCAATTCCTTCTCCTGAGCAGGAAACAGAGGGGGTTGATAACCCATGGTAACCTCGAAGGGTGAAAGACCGGTGGCAGAGGCGGTGAGGGAGTTGTGGGCGTACTCTATCCAGGGCAGATGTTTAGCCCAGGATGATGGATGTTGAGCAGCCACACAACGAAGGGTTGCTTCGAGGTTTTGATTGGCTCTTTCTGTTTGACCGTTGGTCTGGGGATGAAACCCTGAGGACAGACTAACGGAAGCACCCAAAGCAGAACAGAAACCCTTCCAAACACGGGAAGTAAACTGTGGGCCTCTATCAGATACGATGTCCACAGGTATTCCATGGGGACGGAATACATGTTGGACTAGGAGGTCCGCTGTCTCACTGGCAGACGGTAATTTTGGTAATGCTATATAGTGGACAGATTTAGAGAATCTGTCCACAATGGTAAGTATAGTATCATTACCTTCAGACTTGGGTAGGCCGGTGACAAAATCCATGGCAATGTGGGACCAGGGACGGCTGGGAACTGGGAGGGGTAGCAGCAGCCCCGAAGGGGACTGATGGGAGGCTTTGCCCCGAGCACAGGTTGAACAGGCTGCCACAAAAGCCCGAACGTCAGTTTCCATTGAAGGCCACCAAAAATGTCTCCTAAGCAGCGTCAACGTGCGTCTCATCCCAGGGTGACCAGCAAAACGGGAGGTGTGAATCCACTGCAACACCTGAGACCGGACCGTCTCGGGAACAAAGAGTAGGTTGGGAGGTCCATCACCCGGTCCCGGGTCCGTGGCAAGTGCAGTCTTCACAAGAGACTCGATCTCCCACTGAACAGCCGCCACGACGCATGAGGAAGGCAGGACTGCCTCAGGCTCGCTGGTCTCCGAAGGGTCAGCAAACTGGCGGGACAAAGCATCTGGTTTAACATTTCTTGACCCCGGTCTGTATGTAAGAATAAAGTTAAACCTACTAAAAAACAGGGCCCATCTGGCTTGGCGTGAGTTGAGTCTCTTAGTGGCTTGGATGTAAGCCAAGTTTTTGTGGTCAGTCCAGACCACAAACGGCAATTCAGCTCCATCCAGCCAGTGCCGCCATTCTTCCAGTGCAAGCTTGACCGCCAGCAGTTCCCGGTTTCCAACGTCGTAATTCCGTTCTGTGGGTGACAATTTCTTGGAGAAAAAAGCACAGGGGTGAAGCCTTTGGTCAGTGGGGGAGCGCTGGGAGAGGACTGCTCCCACACCTGAGTCCGACGCGTCCACCTCCACAACAAACTGCAGAGAGGTATTGGGGTGTATCAACACGGGGGAGGTGGAAAACAGTTCCTTCAAAACCCCTACCGCCTGCTCCGCCTCAGGGGACCACCGAAAAGGGACTTTAGGAGATGTGAGTCTTGTAAGGGGTGCCACCACTCTACTAAAACCCTTAATGAATCTACGGTAGAAGTTAGCAAAGCCCAAAAATCGTTGAAGTTGCTTACGGGTGGTGGGTGTCGGCCATTCCGTCACTGCCCGGATCTTCTCGGGGTCCGCCTTCACCTGCCCGCTCTCAATTATGAATCCAAGGAACGATGTAGACTGTTTGTGGAACTCACACTTCTCTGCTTTGACGTACAGCTTGTTCTCCAAGAGCCGTTGAAGGACTTGACGGACGTGTGACTCATGCTCCTCGGGTGACTTGGAAAAAACAAGAATGTCATCCAGGTATACAAAGACAAAACGGTTCAAAAAATCCCTAAGAACATCGTTCACCATGGCTTGGAAAACCGCAGGGGCATTTGAAAGCCCAAAGGGCATGACCAAATACTCAAAATGTCCCAGTGGAGTGTTGAAAGCGGTTTTCCACTCATCTCCCTTTCGGATTCGGACAAGGTGATAAGCATTCCTGAGGTCGAGCTTGGAAAACACTGTAGCGCCATGCAGAGGTTCAAAAGCTGAGTTGATGAGTGGAAGGGGATACTTGTTTTTAACAGTTATGTTGTTTAAACCCCTGAAATCGATACAGGGGCGTAACGACTTGTCCTTCTTTTCCACGAAAAAGAAACCTGCACCCAAAGGAGACGACGAGGGACGGATTATGCCCGAGACCAGAGAATCACCAATGTACTGCTCCATTGCCTCTCTTTCCGGTCGGGACAGATTGTATAACCGACTAGAGGGCAAGGGAGCACCAGGAAGCAGTTCAATAGGGCAATCATAAGGCCTATGTGGTGGTAGAGACAGAGCCTTGTCCTTACTGAAAACCTCCGCTAAGTCATGGTATTCTTTGGGGACAGATGACAGATCAAGAGGAGCTGAGGGAGGAGTTGGGTTACACTTAGTGGGGGGAACCGCTGACCTCAGGCACTCGGAATGGCAGTTAGTGCTCCAACTGAGAATGGTGTGACGTGTCCAATCAATTTGTGGGTTGTGAAGAGCCAACCAGGGGAAGCCAAGGATTAGGGAGGTAGCTGAGCCAGACATAACTCTTAGCTGAATGCTTTCACAATGATTGCCAGAAATCACTAGGGAAACGGGGGTGGTTTGATGAGTTATCTCCGCGAGGAGGCGCCCATCAAGGGCTGTGACCCGGATGGGGGTAGGTAGTGGCTCCATGGGGATACGAGCTTGTGTAACGAACTGGTGGCTAATAAAGTTATCTTCTGCACCTGAGTCTATGAGAGCTGAGAGTGGCAGGGAATGACTCTGGAAACGTAAGGTTACAGGTACTTGTAATCGGGGAATGATGGGTTCAGGATCTAACTCTGGGCTCGCAAGTAGACCCACCGTTACGAGCGAGCCTTGTCTTTTGGCCGCTTAGGGCATGTAGCCAGAATGTGTGTGGCGTCTCCACAGTACAGGCACTCACCCGCCTGGAGGCGCCGTTGCCGCTCAGCTGGAGGTAGTCGAGCTCGACCCACTTGCATAGGTTCCTCCTCTGTGCTCGGGATGGAATCAGGAACAAGAAGCTGCCGACTCCGGAGAGGCGAGACTCGAGTGGTTGAAGGCTGGGGAACTCGTCCTCCTAGATGTGGCCGATCGCCTCTCTCCCGACGCCTCTCCCGCAACCGATTGTCTAGCTTGATGGACAGGGAAACGAGAGAATGTAAATCATGTGGCTCATCACGAGCAGCCAGTTCATCCTTAATGGCTTCATTCAAACCGTTTAGAAATGCTCCTTGAAGTGCCACATTGTTCCACTTGGAGTCCGCTGCCAACGTCCAGAACTCAATAGAGTACTCTGCCACACTGTTAGAACCCTGCCTCAAATTAAAAAGTATCTTGGAGGAATTACCCACATGGTCAGGATGGTCAAAAACAGTCTTCAATTTAGCAGAGAAATCAGCAAAAGTCAATCCAGTCAAAGTTTGATCTGAGCACACAGCCTCAGCCCAAACCAGAGCTTTCCCTCTTAACAGCCCCAGAACATAATGTACCTTAGATGAATCAGTAGAAAACGACAGTGGTCTCTGCCGAAAAATCAAGTCACACTGAAGCAAAAATCCCCGGCACTTGTCCAATTCTCTATTGAACGGTTCAGGCGACGTGACAGGGGGTTCCCGACGGAACGAAGCCTGCCTAGTGTCCGAGGAAACAACTTGGGGTGCATCAAACTGGGGGTCAGAGAGAGATGGAGAACTGATAACAGACAATTTAGAGACGTGTGTAGTTAACTGAGTCACCTGGTTCAGCAGTTGATGATTATCTTCCACAAGAGTCCGAATCAACTGGTCATGCTGTCCTAGCAACGTTCCTTGAGCCTGGATAGCTTGTTGGAAGCTGTCTTTGTTTGCCCCGTGCTGTTTCTCTGTTGGGTCCATGGCCAGATCGTTCTGTTATGGCTATGGTTCAACCCAGCACTCAGAGAAACCAACACGACAAAGGGAGTGGAAGAAACAAAAATATTTTAATAAAAGTTCAAATTGTCTTAGTCCAAAAAACAACTGAAGTAAAGGAACAGAGTGGGCTAGTCGGCTCCGGAGGAAGGAGAGGCTGAGGCAGGCAGGCAGGCAGGCAGGCAGGCAGGCAGGCAGACCGACAGGCAGGAAGGCAGGCAGGTTGGGAGGTATGTCCGAACTGAAGACAAAACAAACGACAGGTTAAGGAGAGTGGAGAGCCAGGCTGAAGACAAAGACAAAATAACTTTACTGGTGAGCCAAGTTACCGCTCTGGTAAGAACAACGATCTGGCGCCGGTGGAGAGCCATGCCCAGGAATAAGTAGTGCAGGTTGATGAGAGAATAGGATGCAGCTGCGTAGGCAGGAATCACTGGAAACAACCCGCAGCTGCACAGGAGAGGCAGATCCTGAGCACGCCCCCTGCTCCACTCCAGACACACCCACATAAAGGGGACAAACACACATACAACAGAAAAAGAGGGGACAAAACAAGGAGGAAGGGAAACAGAAAAGGGAGAGACAAGCTGCCCACATAACAGGAATACCCATCCACGACCCATTTTCAATGCCCTGGCTGAGGGAAGGAGGTTCTCACCCAAGATTTATGTATGTACTGTAGCTAAGAAAGTAATGCTAAGTGTATGTTGTGTAGTAAGCTGTTAGTAGCCCATGTGCCTCACCCTAATAATTTGGTCTATTTTCCCCTCTTAACTTCGCCTACTGTTCTGACTTGGTGGTGCACATAAACTGTTTTAGATAAATGTAATCATTGAATATTGTAAGAGCTTTCATTGTCTGCTTATATGCCCCCTTTATTTATCCTACGGTTCTGACTTGGTGTACTGGGAGAACACTGTAAGAACGGCCCATGTTCTGAATTCTGTCGCTGTACATTTCAAAAGTGCTAAACAAATACTTATATTGACTACGTCCGTCCTAGCTCGCTCATTAATGTCTTAATCGAAATTACGGATTGCCTCTTATACGCTTGTCGTCCCCTTATGCCATAGTTTGTACAACAACCAGACCCTAGAGAAATAACCACCAGCCAACCATGTGTCACACACTCTCTCTCCTCCCCTCCCTCTATGTATCTCTCCCCCTCTACTCTCTCTCCTCCCCTCCCTCTATGTATCTCTCCCCCTCTTCTCTCTCTCCTCCCCTCCCTCTATGTATCTGTCTCCCCCTCTTCTCTCTCTCCTCCCCTCCCTCTATGTATCTCTCCCCATTTTCTCTCTCTCCTCCCCTCCCTCTATGTATCTCTCCCCCTCTTCTCTCTCTCCTCCCCTCCCTCTATGTATCTCTCCCCATTTTCTCTCTCTCCTCCCCTCCCTCTATGTATCTCTCCCCCTCTTCTATCTCTCCTCCCCTCCCTCTATGTATCTCTCCCCCTCTTCTATCTCTCCTCCCCTCCCTCTATGTATCTGTCTCCTCCTCTTCTTTTGGCTCTTTTTAATTATTTAATTTATCTCTCTCGCTCTCTCTCATCACTCTCTCTGACTCTCTCTCATCACTCTCTCTGACTCTCTCTCTCTTTCTCGCTCTGTCTGTCTGTCTGTCTGTCTGTCTGTCTGTCTGTCTGTCTGTCTGTCTGTCTGTCTGTCTGTCTGTCTGTCTGTCTGTCTGTCTGTCTGTCTGTCTGTCTGTCTGTCTGTCTCTCTCTCTCTCTCTCTCTCTCTCTCTCTCTCTCTCTCTCTCTCGTTCTGTCTGTCTGTCTCACTCGCTCTGTCTGTCTGTCTGTCTGTCTGTCTGTCTGTCTGTCTGTCTGTCTGTCTGTCTGTCTGTCTTGCTCTGTCTGTCTGTCTTGCTCTGTCTGTCTGTCTGTCTGTCTGTCTGTCTGTCTGTCTGTCTGTCTGTCTGTCTGTCTGTCTCTGTCTGTTTCTCTTGCTCTGTCTGTCTGTCTGTCTCGCTCCGTCTGCCTGCCTGTCTGTCTGTCTCTCTCCCTCTGTCTCTCTCGCTCTATCTGTCTCGCTCTGTCCGTCTGTCTGTCTCTGTCTGTCTGTCAGTCTCTCTCGCTCTGTCTGTCTGTCGCTCTTTCTCTGTCTGTCTGTCTCGCGCCGTCTGTCTGTCTGTCTCTCTCGCTCTGTCTCTCTCGCTCTATCTGTCTCGCTCTGTCCATCTGTCTGTCTCTGTCTGTCTGTCTCTCTGTCTGTTTGTCTGTCTCGTTTGCTCTGTCTGTCTGTCAGTCTGTCTTGCTCTGTCTGTCTGTCTCTCTCGATCTGTCTGTCTGTCTGTATGTCTCTCTCACCCTGTCTGTCTGTCTCTCTCACTCACTCTGTCTGTCTGTCTCTCTGGCTATGTCTGTATGTCTGGCTCTGTCTGTCTGTCTGTCTGTCTGTCTGTCTTTCTCGCGCTGTCTGTCTGCCTTGCTACCTCTCTCTCTCTCTCTCTCTCCTCCGTCACCTCCTCATTGCTAGCTAAACTGTCGCAGGGGACTCATTTAAGCTGTAAATGTGTTGTGACAACATTTCATTCATATTTCAGGACAGGGGAAGGGGGGCGAGAGAATGGAGAAGGAGGAGATGAGACAAGAAAATACGCTGTGATGTAATGTGTATGGACGGGGGGCCGGTGGCTTAGGGACATTAGTCTCATTTTTACTAGCTGGAGCTGATCAGAGACTGAGAGGGAGGAGAGTGGAGGAGAATGGAGGAGAGTGGAGGAGAGGAGAGTGAAGGAGAATGGAGTAGAGGAGAGGGAGGAGAGTGGAGGAGAGGAGCTGGCGGAGAGTGGAGGAGGAGTGGCGGAGAGTTAAGGAGAGTGGAGTAGAGGAGAGCGGAGGAGAGTGGAGGAGAGGAGAGGGAGGAGAGTGGAGGAGAGGAGAGGAGAGGGAGGAGAGTGGAGGAGAGGAGAGGAGAGGGAGGAGAGTGGAGGAGAGGAGAGGGAGGAGAGTGGAGGAGAGTGGAGGAGAGGGGAGGGAGGAGAGTGGAGGAGAGGAGAGCGGAGGAGAGTGGAGGAGAGAGGGAAGAGAGTGGAGGAGAGGAGAGGGAGGAGAGGGGAGGAGAGGAGAGGGAGGAGAGTGGATGAGAGGAGAGGGAGGAGAGGGGAGGAGAGGAGATGGAGGAGAGTGGAGGAGAGGAGAGGGAAGAGAGTGGAGGAGAGGAGAGGGAGGAGAGTGGAGGAGAGGAGAGGGAGGAGAGTGGAGGAGAGGAGAGGGAGGAGAGTGGAGGAGAGGAGAGGGAGGAGAGGAGAGTGGCGGAGAGGAGAGGGAGGAGAGTGGAGGAAAGTGGAGGAGAGGAGAGCGGAGGACAGCCATGATAAGGCCCATAGCAGGTTTCCTTTAAACCAGAAAACGAAAAAGTATTGGGGCCTAGACTAGCTTGCTGATGGTAGAGCAGCACCCACGTCTTTTTATTTTAAAATTTTATTTCACCTTTATTTAACCAGGTAAGCCAGTTGAGAACAAGTTCTCATTTACAACTGTGACCTGTCCGGAGAGAGAGATTATGGAGGCCAGAATAAGACTATGTAATGTACCGGTGATGACTAGTGGCTTATGGTAAGTAAAAGTGAGAGCCTCATCTCAGAAACTGCCGACATGAGAATGTTCTTTAATAAACTGGGTTATTTGCAGTTCCGTAGGCATTCAGCAAATAATTTACTGTTTTTAATACTACTGCTTGATAAATCCAGGGGGAGTGCCTTCAGAAAGTATTCACACCCCTTGACTTTTTCCACAATTTGTTGTGTTGCATTCTGAATTTACAATGTATTACATTGAGATTTTGTGTCACTGGCCTACACACAATACCCCATAATGTCAAAGTGGAATTATGCTTTTTGAAATGTTTACAAATTAATTAAAAATGAAAAGCTGAAATGTCTTGAGTCAATAAGTATTCAACCCCTTTGTTATGGCAAGCCTAAAAAAGTTCAGGAGTAAAAATGTGCTTAACAAGTCACATACTGTAATAAGTTGCATGGACTCTGCGTGCAATAATGGTGTGTAACATGATTTTTCAATGACTACCTCATCTCTGTACCCCATACATACATATCTGTAAGGTCACTCAGCCGAGCAGTGAATTTCAAACACAGATTCAACCTCAAAGACCAGGGAGGTTTTCCAATGACTCACAAAGAAGGGCACCTATTGGTAGACGGGCACAAAAAAACCCAGACATTGAATATCCCTTTGAGCATGGTGAAGCTATTAATTACACTTTGGATGGTGTGTGAATACACCCAGTCACTACAAAGTCCTTCCTAACTCAGTTGCCGGAGAGGACGGAAACCACTCAGAAATTTCACCATGAAGGTCAATAGTGACTTTAAAAAAGTGTAAAAGTTTAAAGGCTGTGATAAGAGAAAACTGAGGATGGCTCAACAATGTTTTAGTTACTCCACAATACTAACCTAAATGACAGAGTGAAAAGAAGGAAGCCTGTACAGAATACAAATATTGGGGCAAATCCAACACAACACATCATCATCTTATGGGTATGCTTGTCATCGGCAAGGACTAGGGAGTTTTTTTAGGTTAAAAAGAAACAGAATAGAGCTAAGCACAGGCAAAATCCTAGAGGAAAACTTTGTTCAGTCTGCTTTCTAACAGACACTGGGAGACAAATTCACCTTTCAGCAGGACAATAACCTAAAACACAAGGCCAAATATACACTGGAGTTGCTTACCAAGACGACATTGAATGTTCCTGAGTGACCCAGTTGCAGTTCTGACTTAAATCGGCTTGAAAATCTATGGCACAACTTGAAAATGTCTGTCTAGCAATGATCAACAACCAACTTGACAGAGCTTGAAGAATTTTAAAAATAATAATGTGCAAATATTGTACAATCTAGATGTGCAAAGCTCTTATAGTCTTACCCAGAAAGACTCACAGCTGTAATCGCTGCCAAAGGTGATTCTAACATGTATTGACTCAGGGGTGTGAAAACTTATGTAAATGAGATATTTCTGTATTTAATTTTCAATAAATGTGAAAACATTTAAAAAAAAACATGTATTCACTTTGTCATTATGGAGTAGTGTGTATAGATAGGTGAGAAAAAAAACAATTTAATCAATTTTAATTCAGGCTGTAACAAAACAAAATGTGGAATATGGGTATGTGTTATGATGTGTTCTATACAGGATTTGTTAATGTTTTTGATGTTGCAACTGTTGGGTGGAATTAACTCGCAAAGCAGTATATAAACTAACTTTATATAAACTGGTTTTCTATTTAATTCATTCGAATAGTGAGATGCAACCCACGTGTATCTTGCTATGTTGAATCCGGTGGGGAGTTCAGATGACAAAGGGCAACTCACGTGTAGTTTGTTATACGAACACGGTACTGTAATATTAAATACATGTATCAACTCTCCATCTAAGTGTTTAACTATCTTCTTGCATCCTGAATTACTTGATACAAGAGAAACTCATCACAACAAACAGTGTGGGTGGGGGAGGGTATGAAGGCACTGTAGCTTCCACACACACACACACACACACACACACACACACACACACACACACACACACACACACACACACACACACACACACACACACACAGCTGGCTGCTGATAAACACAAGGCATGGTTATGCATTGTAGCTTCCATAATAACAGTTTCCACTAGATGAAAAACAGGAACTGTATAGGGTTGATTAGATTGCTGCATAGCGAGTGAGCGAGACAATGCTGCAACTCCAATGGTGTCAGATAACTCAGTATATGAGATTATGTTATGCCCAAGTGCCATGAAATCAGACGACAATGAGCCCTATGATCAAGATGTTATGACAGTTGAGTGTTGCACGTATTCCCTATCGCCCCAACAGAGACAGAATAGTACTATGTTTCATTGTGAGAGTAGAGTGCAGTGTGTGAAGCACTACTTCCTGGGTTTGAT
Organism: Coregonus lavaretus; assembly: GCF_964263955.1. Taxonomy (NCBI): domain Eukaryota; kingdom Metazoa; phylum Chordata; class Actinopteri; order Salmoniformes; family Salmonidae; genus Coregonus; species Coregonus lavaretus. The sequence goes on along the minus strand of NW_028165945.1, from coordinate 44,411 downwards.
TTCAGAGACATCATAAAGACAGGCCAGCGCTGTCTATGAGACACTACAGTACTTCCTGTGTTTGACGTCAAAGGCCCTCTATGAGAGAGATCATTGAGATGATAGTGACTATTGAACAAATTCCCTCTCTGATAGTACCAGAATAGTACCGTTTCATCATGAGTGTAGATTGCAGTGTGTGAAGCACTACTTCTCAGAAAGAGATTCACATCACAGAGAAAGGCCCTTTTCTGAGTGTAGATTGATGGGTATGATGACACATTACTTCCTGGGTATGACGTCACTGACAGAGCAAGACAGACATCACAGGGAGAGGCCAGAGTGGCCTGTCCTTCTCCACTTTGAGAGGAGAGAACAAAGAGAAATGGGAGAGAGGGAGAGAAGAGAGAGAAGGGAGAGAAGAGAGAGAGAGGGAGTGAGGGAGAGAAGAGAGAGAAGGGAGGGAGAGAGGGAGTGAGGGAGAGAAGAGAGAGAAGGGAGAGAAGGGAGAGAGAGAGAGGGAGTGAGGGAGAGAAGAGAGAGAGAGGGAGAGAGGGAGTGAGGGAGAGAAGAGAGAAGGGAGAGAAGAGAGAGAGAGGGAGAGAGGGAGTGAGGGAGAGAAGGAAGAGAAGGGAGAGAAGGGAGAGAGAGAGGGAGTGAGGGAGAGAAGAGAGAGAAGGGAGAGAAGAGAGAGAGAGGGAGAGAGGGAGTGAGGGAGAGAAGGAAGAGAAGGGAGAGAAGGGAGAGAGAGAGAGAGGGAGAGAAGGGAGAGAAGGGAGAGAGAGAGGGAGTGAGGGAGAGAAGGGAGAGAGAGAGAGGGAGAGAAGGGAGAGAGGGGAGAGAGAGAGGGAGTGAGGGAGAGAAGGGAGAGAGAGGGAGAGAGGGAGTGAGGGAGAGAAGGGAGAGAAGGGAGAGAGAGAGGGAGAGAGAGAGTGAGGGAGAGAAGGGAGAGAAGGGAGAGAGAGAGGGAGAGAGGAAGTGAGGGAGAGAAGAGAGAGAAGGGAGAGAATAGAGAGAGAGAGAGAGGGAGTGAGGGAGAGAAGGAAGAGAAGGGAGAGAAGGGAGAGAGAGAGAGAGGGAGAGAAGGGAGAGAGATGGAGCAAGGTAGAGAAGGGAGAGAGAGAGAAAGAGAGAGCGAGGGAGAGAACGGAGAGTGGCAACATGACAGACAGAGAGAAAAAGGGATAATTTCAGTGCTACTCTCTTTCCTCTCAATTTGTCCTCAATAAGAGCATATCAAATCAAATCAAATGTTATTGGTCACATACTCCTATTTAGCAGATGTTATTGCGGATGTAGCAAAATGCTTGTGTTTCTAGCTCCAACAGTGCAGTACTATCTAACAATTCACAACAATACACACGATACACACAAATCTAAAAGTAAAAGAATGGAATTAAGAAATATATAAATATTAGGACGAGCAATGTAGAAGTGGCATAGACTAAAATACAGTAGAATAGAATACAAGAAAATACAACACAATATATACATATGAGATGAGTAAAGCAAAAATATGTAAACATTATTAAAGTGACTAGTGTTCCATTTTTAAAGTGGCCAGTGATTCCAAGTCTATGTATATAGGGCAGCAGCCTCTAAGGTGCAGGGTTACGTAACCGGGTGGAAGCCGCCTAGTGATGCCTATTTAACAGTCTGATGGCCTTGAGATAAAAGCTGTTTTTCAGTCTCCCGGTCCCAGCTTTGATGCACCTGTAATGACCTCGCCTTCTAGATGGTAGTGGGGTGAACAGGCCGTGGCTCGGGTGGTTGATGTCCTTGATGATTTTTTTGGCCTTCCTGTGACATCGGGTGCTGTAGGTGTCCTGGAGGGCAGGTAGTTTGCCCCCGGTGATGCGTTGGGCAGACCGCACCACCCTCTGGAGAGCCCTGCGGTTGCGGGCGGTGCAGTTGCCGTACCAGGCGGTGATACAGCCCGACAGGATGCTCTCAATTGTGCTTCTGTAAAAGTTTGTGAGGGTTTTAGGTGCCAAGCCAAATTTCTTCAGCATCCTAAGGTTGAAGAGGCGCTGTTGCGCCTTCTTCACCACACTGTCTGTGTGGGTGGAACATTTCAGATCGTCAATGATGTGTACACCAAGGAACTTGAAGCTTTCCACCTTCTCCACTACGGTCCCGTCAATGTGGATAGGGGCGTGTTCCCTCTGCTGTTTCCTGAAGTCCACGATCAGCTCCTTTGTTTTGTTGACGTTGAGTGAGAGGTTATTTTCCTGGCACCACACTCCCAGGGCCCTCACCTCCTCCCTGTAGGCGGTCTCGTCATTGTTGGTAATCAGGCCTACAACTGTTGTGTCATCTGCAAACTTGATGATTGAGTTGGAGGCCACGCAGTCATGGGTGAACAGGGATTACAGGAGGGGGCTGAGCACGCACCCTTGTGGGGCCCCTGTGTTGAGGGTATCAGCGAATTGGAGGTGTTTCCTACCTTCACCACCTGGGGGCGGCCCGCCAGGAAGTTCAGGACCCAGTTGCAAAGGACGGGGTTCAGACCCAGGGCCCCGAGCTTAATGATGAGCTTGGAGGGTACTATGGTGTTGAATACTGAGCTATAGTCAATTAACAGCATTCTTACATACAGTTGAAGTCGGAAGTTTACATACACCTTAGCCAAATACATTTAAACTCAGTTTTTCACTATTCCTGACATTTAATTATAGTAAAGATTCCCTGTTTTAGGTCAGATAGAATCACCACTTTATTTTAAGAATGTGAAATGTCAGAATAATAGTAGAGATAATGATTTATTTCAGTGGGTCAGAAGTTTACATACACTCAATTAGTATTTGGTAGCATTGCCTTTAAATTGTTTAACTTGGGTCAAATGTTTCAGGTAGCCTTCCACAAGCTTCCCACAATAAATTGGGTGAATTTTGGCCCATTCCTCCTGATAGAGCTGGTGTAACTGAGTCAGGTTTGTAGGCCTCCTTGCTCGCAGCGCTTTTTCAGTTCTGCCCACGAATGTTCTATAGGATTGAGGTCAGGGCTTTGTGATGTCCACTCCAATACCTTTACTTTGTTGTCCTTAAGCCATTTTGCCACAACTTTGGAAGTATGCTTGGGGTCATTGTCCATTTGGAAGACCCATTTGCAACCAAGCTTTAACTTCCTGACTGATGTCTTGAGATGTTGCTGCAATATATCCACATAATTTTCCTTCCTCATGATGCCATCTATTTTGTGAAGTGCACCAGTCCCTCCTGCAGCAAAGCACCCCCACAGCATGATGCTGCCACCCACGTGCTTCACGGTTGGGATGATGTTCTTCGGCTTGCAAGCCACCCCCTTTTTCCTCCAAAAATAACGATGGTCATTATGGCTAAACAGTTCTATTTTTGTTTCATCAGACCAGAGGACATTTCTTCAAAAAATACGATCTTTGTCCTCATGTGCAGTTGCAAACCGTAGTCTGGCTTTTTTATGGTGGTTTTGGAGCAGTGGCTTCTTCCTTGATGAGCGGCCTTTCAGGTTATGTCGATATAGGATTTGTTTTGCTGTGGATATAGATACTTTTGTACCTGTTTCCTCCAGCATCTTCACAAGGTCCTTTGCTGTTGTTCTGGGATTGATTTGCACTTTCCGCACCAAAGTACGCTCATCTCTAGGAGACAGAACGCGTCTCCTTCCTGAGCAGTATGACGGCTGCGTGGTCCCATGGTGTTTATACTTGCGTACTATTGCTTGTACAGATGAACGTGATACCTTCAGGTGTTTGGAAATTGCTCCCAAGGATGAACCAGACTTGTGGAGGTCCACAAATTTCCCCCCATGATGTCAAGCAAAGAGGCACTGAGTTTGAAGGTAGGTCTTGAAATACATCCACAGGTACACCTCCAATTGACTCAAATGGTGTCAATTAGCCTATCAGAAGCTTCTAACGCCATGATATCATTTTCTGGAATTTTCCAAAGCTGTTTAAAGGCACAGTCAACTTAGTGTATGTAAACTTCTGACCCACTGGAATTGTGATATAGTGAATTATAAGTGAAATAATCTGTCTGTAAAGAATTAATGGAAAAATTACTTGTGTCATGCACAAAGTAGATGTCCTAACCGACTTGCCAAAACTATAGTTTGTTAACAAGAAATTTGTGGAGTGGTTGAAAAACAAGTTTTAATGACTCCAAAATAAGTGAATGTAAACTTCCGACTTCAACTGTAGGTATTCCTCTTGTCCAGATGGGATCGGGCATTGTGCAGTGCGATGGCGATTGCATCGTCTGTGGATCTATTGGGGCGGTAAGCAAATTGAAGTGGGTCTAGGTTATCAGGTAAGGTAGAGGTGATATGATCCTTAACTAGCCTCTCAAAGCACTTCATGATGACAGAAGTGAGTGCTATGGGGCGATAGTCATTTAGCACAGTTACCTTGCTTTCTTGGGTACAGGAACAATGGTGGACATCTTGACGCAAGTGGGGACAGCAGACTGGGATAGGGAGAGATTGAATATGTCCGTAAACACTCCAGTAAGTTGGTCTGCGCATGCTCTGAGGACACTGCAAGAGATGCCATCTGGGCCGGCAGCCTTGCGAGGGTTAACACGCATAAATGTCTTACTCACGTTGGCCACGGAGAAGCAGATCCCACAGTCCTTGGTAGCGAGCCGCGACGGTGGCACTGTGTTATCCACAAAGCGGGCGAAGAAGGTGTTTAGCTTGTCCGGAAGCAAGATGTCGGTGTCCACGACGTGGCTGCTTTTCCCTTCGTAATCAGTGATTGTCTGTAGACCCTGCCAGTGGCGGCTCCTGAAAAAATTCTCAGGGGGGGCAATTTTTCTGATGATTTAGGTGACCTACACACATTTAAAAAAAGATATGTCCAGCAACAACATGAAGACAGGGGCAGCATATAAGTCAATACCAGAAGCATTTATTGACTGATCTCAAAAGTGTTGGCTTACCAGGGTTGGTGGAGCCCTCAGTTTCATCTTTGCCTCGCAAAGCTAACTCAAACACTCCGCAAAACTTCACACACTGGATTAGCCGGCTGAGGATGTGGCGGTTCTTGCTAATGTCGTAGTAAATATATTTGTTATAGTGAATATGGAATATGATATGTTGAGTAAAATGTTGTGCTAAGATCTATTTAGGTCAGGAGCTGGTTATAAGTTCTGTTCCTATCCAATAACAATGGACAAAAGGGTCCTATCTTGTCAGCCTTGTCAGCAGGTGGCCAAGGACAACACCCACGCCATAGGCCTCTCAGTTCTTCCAACTCACGAGTTCTTGCTCTGAGGACACACACACACACACACACAAACACACACACACACACATCATCACTGTTAAACACACACACACACACACACACACACACACACACACACACACACACACACACACACACATCATCACTGTTAAACACACACACACACACACACACACACACAAATCCCCTCTCTTAGGCTGAACATTTGAAGACAGAGAACCCGACTCAGAGCCAATGCAACAGTGACAGTAGCCTGGAGGGGACCTCGCCCAACTCATCAGGACCAATCAGAAGATCAGAACTACTAGATTCAACCTACTTCATTTATTGCATAAAATGTCTGCACACAATGTTTCGGGGCTCTCTTCAGATAATAATAATAATAATAATAATATGCCATTTAGCAGACGCTTTTATCCAAAGCGACTTACAGTCATGCGTGCATACATTTTTGTGTATGGGTGGTCCCGGGGATCGAACCCACTACCTTGGCGTTACAAGCGCCATGCTCTACCAGCTGAGCTACAGAAAGTGGATACTCATGGATGCGCATCGCAATTGTAAAATGTCAACACAATTGGAGACACCACGTCATTTTTGGAGACATGTTATTGACAGTAAACTATTGTAGATGCGACTGCTAACTAAATAAAACATTTTAGCTGGCTAGCTAATCATCTTAGCTAAATATGGGGCAAACAATTCAGTTATTTACCGTTAATTTGAGGGATTGGGGTGAAAGAAATCGAGTTACATAGTGATACTTTACGATATACTGTATTGACAATATCGCAATATTTTAGCGCTAGTTGGCTGTACCTGCACCAAAACACCATTATTGTTCGTTCATAGCTTGTTCTCAATCTTTTCACATTGGGAGCCAATTTGTTTTCAGCACTTTTATTTCCATGACTGATCAAAACTCGTTCTCATGGCTTTCTGATCCCTCTGCAACAGACATATGGTGCGCAATAAAATCACAGTATCGAATCGCAATACGTATAGAATCATGAGACTCGCAATGCTGATGCATATATCTTATCGTGAGGTTCCTGGCAATTCCCAGCCCAAGTTCATTTGCCACAACAAATCTCTTCGCTAGCAAACGCGATGTCTTCTCCAAAACGGCAATGTGTCTCCAGCAATGTTTACTTTTTTGACGTTCTATGGCATCTCCACTTTCCAAGCATATATGACCACATGTAATATTTTGGTAAGTGATGCAAATAGTGAACTATGTAGGGCCAGGATGTAAAATATATGTAGCTGCAGCAATTTCTCTTATCTGATATGGTAAGTAATGGGGCTTAATTTATAGCTCCCTAAGAGTTTGACGAACGGGTCCGTGCACGCGATTCCAGATATCTTTACCTCTGAATAAACTGCCTTTATTATACCATATCCACCCTGTCCAAAGTCTCTACTTGGTCTCAGTTCTCCAGTAAACTTGTGATTATCAACACTAACCTCATCGTTGTGGCGGCGGACAGCTAGCCTGTATCCCTCATCAAGTTGAGTGGCAATGTTATTTTTCCGTTCGTACCAATTTTTGGAAAATCCTCGGGTGTAGGACTTTCCGCCTTTAGTAGAAACCTGTTGAATTATTAAATTTGGTCTGGGAGGTCCTAATTGTTTCGTTGCCAATTTATCTTCATTTGTTCGCCGACAAAAAGGAACTTCTTTCAAAGACACAATCCGCTCTTTTCTCAGTTACGTTCATGGTTACGTTACGTTACGTATGACGAAAGTGCGTAAGTGCAAGCCCTCAGACACCCATAGAGATTGTATTGAAGGCTCTGAAATTTGAAAAAAATAGATTTTACATTAGAGGCTATGAGAGACTTCTGGGCGATTTTCAACCTGACTGAAATCGCCCCAAAAGGGGGGGGAGCCATTTGAAGCACGACTTTAGCCTGATTCGACATTTAGTGGCAGTGTGGCACTGTGGCAGATCAGACGTATAGATTACAACACTGATAACTACTGTTGCCGTGATATAATTGATTAGAAAAAAAATCCCTTCCTTTTCCCGTTTGGCAGTGCGTCGCCCATATCGCCCTATTGAACAGGCCGCCCCTGGACCCTGCCACATACGTCTCATGTCTGAGCCGTTGAATAGCGACTCCACTTTGTCTCTGTACTGACATTTTGCCTGTTTGATTGCCTTATGGAGGGAATAACTACACTGTTTGTATTCGCCCATATTCCCAGTCACCTTGCCGTGATTAAATGTGGTGGTTTGCGCTTTCAGTTTTGTGCGAATGCTGCCATCTAGCCACAGTTCCTGGTTTGGGTAGGTTTTAATAGTCACAGTGGGTACAACATCTCCAATACTCCATTACAACATCTCCTATACTCTGCTACCGCACGGCAAGCGGTACCAAGTCTAGAACCAAAAGCCTCCTTAACAGCTTCTGCCCCCCCTCCATTTGTTTTTACACTGCTGCTACCCTCTGTCTATTATCTATGTAAAGTCACTTTACCCCTACCTACATGTACAAATTACCTCGACTAACCTGTACCCCCGCACATTGACTTAGTACCGGTATCCCCTGTATATAGCCTCGTTATTGTTATTTTATTGTGTTACTTTTTATTATTTTTTACTTTAGTTTATTTGGTAAATATTTTCTTAACTCTTTCTTGAACTGCATTGTTGGTTAATGGCTTGTAAGTAAGCATTTCAAGGTAAGGTCTACACCTGTTGTATTCGGCACATGTGACAAATAAAGTTTGATTTGATTAGATTTATACACTTCCTGATGAACTCATTCACCGTATCTGTGTATTCGTCGATGTTATTCTCAGAGGCTACCATGAACATATCCCAGTCCGCGTGATCAAAACAATCTTGAAGCATGGATTCCGATTGCTCAGACCAGCATTGAATAGTCCTTAGCACGGGTACTTCCTGTTTGAGTTTCTGCCTATAGGAAAGGAGGAGCAAAATGGAGTCGTGATCAGATTTGCCGAAGGGAGGGCGGGTGAAGGCCTTGTAGACATTTTGAAAAGCTGAGTAGCAGAGGTCCAATGTTTTCTCAGAGCGAGTACCACAGTCAATGTGTTGGTTGAATTTCGGTAACGTTTTCCTCAAATTTGCTTTGTTCAAATCCCCAGCTACAATAAATGCGGCCTCAGGATATGTGGTTTCCAGTTTGCATAAAGTCCAGTGTAGCTCTTTGAGGGCCGTCGTGGTATCGGCTTGAGGGGGAATATACACGTCTGTGACTATAAACGAAGAGAATTCTCTTGGGAGGTATTATAGTCGGCATTTGATTGTGAGGTATTCTAGGTCGGGTGAACAAAAGGACTTGAGTTTCTGTATGTAATCACAATCACACCATGAGTAGTTAATCATGAAACACACACCCCCGCTTTTCTTCTTCCCGGAGAAACCCAGCTGGCTGAATGGACGGAGACAGTATATCCTGAGAGAGCCAATGTTACCGTGAAACAGAGTATGTTACAATACCTGATGTCTCTCTGGAAGGAGGTCCTAGCCCTGAGCTCGTATACTTTATTATCCAGAGACTGAACATTAGCGAGTAATGTACTCGGAAGCGGTGGATGGTGTGCGTGCCTCCTGAGTCGGACTAGAAGTCCACTCCGAATACCTCTTCGCTGCCGGCGGTGTTTTGGATCAGCCTCTGGAATCAGTTCAATTACCCTGGGGGGGTACGAACAAAGGATCAAATTCGGGAAAGTCGTATTCCTGGTCGTAATGCTGGTGAGTTACCGCCGCTCTGATATCCAAAAGTTATTTCCGGTTGTATGTAATAACACACAAAAAAATCAGGCCTAATAATGTAACAAATAACACACACAAAAACAAAATACTGCAAAGTTGCTTAGGAGCTAGAAGCAGAGCTGCCCTATCTGTAGGCGCCATCTTGCATTATAGGATATGATATGAATCCACCCAGTATTACCAGCAAATGGGTAGAAATTAGATTTTACTGCATGGTTGAATCTGTATGGCAAAACCCAAGCCATAAACAGGTACTTGCAGAATTCTCTCACTGTGCATTACAACTCCCATGTTCCTCTTCCCAAAATGGCCAAATCCAGCCCAGCCAATATAGTCTACAGAGCAAGACAGACAAACAGAGACAGACAGACAGACAGAGACAGACACACACAAGGAGAAAGAGAAAGATATATATGATAGACTGACAGATAGACAGACAGAGATAGATAGATGAAAGACTGACAGATAGACAGACAGAGAGAGAGAAGAAAGACTGACAGACAGACAGACAGACAGAGAGAGATAGATGAAAGACTGACAGAGAGAGATAGATGAAAGACTGACAGATAGACAGACAGAGAGAGAGAAGAAAGACTGACAGATAGACAGACAGAGAGAGATAGCTGAAAGACTGACAGATAGACAGACAGACAGAGATAGATGAAAGACTGACATATAGACAGACAGAGAGAGAGAAGAAAGACTGACAGATAGACAGACAGAGAGAGATAGCTGAAAGACTGACAGACAGACAGAGAGAGATAGATGAAAGACTGACAGATAGACATACAGAGAGAGAGAAGAAAGACTGACAGACAGACAGAAAGAGATAGCTGAAAGACTGACAGATAGACAGACAGAGAGAGAGAAGAAAGACTGACAGACAGACAGACAGACAGAGAGAGAGCTGAAAGACTGACAAATAGACAGACAGGGAGAGAGCTGAAAGACTGACAGACAGATAGACAGACAGACAGAGATAGATTATAGACTGACAGATAGACAGACAGACAGACAGAGATAGATTATAGACTGACAGATAGACAGACAGACAGACAGAGATAGATGAAAGATAGACAGACAGAGAGAGAGAAGAAAGACTGACAGACAGACAGAGAGAGATAGTGAAAGACTGACAGATAGACAGACAGAAAGCGATAGAGTGTGAGAGAATGAACAGCTTCCAGTCCAGTACATTTGACCCCATCTGCATTACCAGAACAAACTGGACTAGAGGGACCAATGTGTTATTAGCCCAGCTAGCACATAACGTTCAGAGAACCATATGTTTCTTAGAGCTTGGCGAGAGCTTGGTTGTCCTATGCTTATTTTGCATACAACCCTCCCAAAATATTCTGGGAATGGTGTAGGATAGTTTAATGGGTTTGGAACATTCTCAGCACATCTAAGGAACTTGACAAAATAACGTTTTTGTCTTGGTATTTCATTACTTTAACAGAGCTTTTCCTAAAAGTTCAAACATGGTCACATTTCATTTCATTTTTGGTAATGCTCTAAGAACATCCTCCAACTGGTTTGACATTGGGAATGTTCTCAAATATTTCAGAGAATGTTAAGAAACAACATTCTTCTGTGGGAATTTCAGTCCTTCAGCATATGTACTCATCTGTCTCAGTCCACTTACTCCTCAGCCTTAGCAGCACTCGGTTACCATAACAACCCCTTTAATATTTCAGAGCAGAGAGTAAGAGGCCAGAGCTGCTACTCTGTCGACTGACAGGACACACCCACACAGACACACACAAACACACACACACACACACACTCACAGCGGGCTAGGACTGAAACAGTTGATATGGAGAACAATTTTACCCCCTCTGCTTTCACATCAAAGCCCAAAGTCTAATCAATACCCTCTAAACAACCCTTCAGAGAGATTTTCCCGTTGACTTACAGTAACAGTAAAAGGTTTGGACACACCTACTCATTCAAGGGTTTTTCTTTATTTTTTACTATTCCTACATTGTAGAATAATAATGAAGACATCAAAACTATGAAATAACACATATGGAATCATGTAGTAACCAAAAAAGTGTTAAACAAATATATTTTATATATATTTTTAATAGCCACCCTTTGCCTTGATGACAGCTTTTCACACTCTTGGCATTCTCTCAACCAGCTTCATGAGGTAGTCAACTGGAATGCGTTTCAATTAACAGGAGTGCCTTCTTCAAAGTTAATTTGTGGAATTTCTTTCCTTCTTAATGCGTTTGAGCCAATCAGTTGTGTTGTGACAAGGTAGGGGTGGTATACAGAAGAAAGCCCTATTTGGAAAAAAAACAACTATATTATGGCAAGAACAGCTCAAATAAGCAATGAGAAATGACAGTCCATCATTACTTTAAGACATGAAGGTCAGTCAATATGGAACATTTCAAGAACTTTGAAAGTTTCTTTAAGTGCAGTCACAAAAACGATCAAGCGCTATGATGAAACTGGCTCTCATGAGGACCGCCACTGGAATGGAAGACCCAGAGTTACCTCTGCTGCAGAGGATAAGTTCATTCGAATTACCAGCCTCAGAAATTGCAGCCCAAATAATTGCTTCACAGAGTTGAAGTAACAGACACATCTCAACATCAACTGTTCAGAGGGGACTATGTGAATCAAGCCTTCATGGTTGAATTGCTGCAAAGAAACAACTACTAAAGGACATCAATAATAAGAAGAGACCTGCTTGGGCCAAGAAACACAATCAATGGACATTAGACCGGTGGAAATCTGTCCTTTGGAGATTTTTGGTTCCAACCGCCGTGTCTTTGTGGGATGCGGTGTGGGTGAATGAATGACCTCGGCATGTGTATTTCCCACCGTAAAGCACGGAGGAGGAGGTGTTATGGTGTGGGGGTGCTTTGCTGGTGACACTGTCTGTGATTTATTTAGAATTCAAGGCACACTTAACCAGCATGGCTACCACAGCATTCTGCAGCGATACACCATCCCATCTGGTTTGGGCTTAGTGGGACTATCATTTGTTTTTCAACAGGACAATGACCCAACACACCTCCAGGCTGTGTAAGGTCTATTTGACTAAGGAGAGTGATGGAGTGCTGCATTAGATGACCTGGCATCCACAATCCCCCGACCTCAACCTAATTGAGATGGTTTGGGATGAGTCGGACCACAGAGTGAAGGAAAAGCAGCCAACAAGTGCTCAGCATATGTGGGAACTCTTTCAAGACTGTTGGAAAAGCATTCCAGGTGAAGCTGGTTGACAGAATGCCAGGATTGTGCAAAGCTGTCAGCAAGGCAAAGGGTGGCTATTTGAAGAATCTCAAATATAACACTTTTTGGTTTACTACATGATTCCATATGTGTTATTTCATAATTTTGATGTAAAAAATTGTAAAAATAAAGAAAAACCCTTGAATGAGTAGGTGTGTCCAAACTTTTGACTGGTAGTGTATATGAGTCCTGAATGACTCTAATATTGCTTCAGAAGTGGATTTAGTGAGCAAGCTGCTTGTTTACAAAACAGGAGAAATGGTTCAGGATCACTTCGCACTGCTAATGTCTCCTGTGTTGCATTTCCTGTGTACCAGGGTTCTACGCTGACTTTTTTTTACAAGGAGCACGTGTGCCTAATTTGAAAAATGTAGGCACACACAAAGAAATGTAGGAGCAAAATGAGAAATATTTCAGGTAATAAAGCTCGTTTTTTCTTGGCACACTGGTGCTCCTAAATAAACATCCCAGGTCTCACAGCAAAATATTTAGGCACATACAGGTGTGCAAGTAAAATGGTTGCACTGTAGAGCCCTGTGTACATACAGTTGAAGTCAGAAGTTTACATACACTTAGGTTGGAGTCATTAAAACTCGTTTTTCAACCACTCCACAAATTTCTTTTTAACAAACTATAGTTTTGGCAAGTTGGTTAGGACACAAGTAATTTTTCCAACAATTGTTTACAGATAGGTTATTTCACTTATAATTCACTGTATCACAATTCCAGTGGGTCAGAAGTTTACATACACTAAGTTGACTGTGCCTTTAAACAGCTTGGAAAAGTCCAGAAAATGATGTCATGGCTTTAGAAGCTTCTGATAGGCTAATTAACATAATTTGAGTCAATTGAAGGTGTACCTGTGGATGTATTTCAAGGCCTACCTTCAAACTCAGTGCCTTATTGGTTGACATCATGGGAAACTCAAAAGAAATCAGCCAAGACCTTAGAAAAAGAATTGTAGACCTCCACAAGTCTGGTTCATCCTTGGGAGCAATTTCCAAATGCCTGAAGACGTTCATCTGTACAAACAATGGTACGCAATTATAAACACCATGGGACCACGCAGCCGTCATACCGCTCTGTCTCCTAGAGATGAACGTACTTTGGTGCGAAAAGTGCAAATAAATCCCAGAACAACAGCAAAAGACCTTGTAAAGATGCTGGAGGAAACAGGTACAAAAGTATCTATAGCCACAGTAAAACAAGTCCTATATCGACATAACCTGAAAGGCCGCTCAGCAAGGAAGAAGCCACTGCTCCAAAACCGCCATAAAAAAGCCAGACTACGGTTTACAACTGCACATGGGGACAAAGATCGTACTTTTTGGAGAAATGTCCTCTGGTCTGATGAAACAAAAATAGAACTGTTTGGCCATAATGACCATCGTTATGTTTGGAGGGAAAAGGTGGTTACTTGCAAGCCGAAGAATACCAGCCAAACCCTGAAGCACGGGGGTGACAGCATCATGCTGTGGGGGTGCTTTGCTCTAGGAGGGACTGGTGCACTTCACAAAATAGATGGCATCATGAGGAAGGACAATTATGTGGATATATTGAAGCAACATCTCCAGTCAGGAAGTTAAAGCTTGGTCGCAAATGGGTCTTCCAAATGGACAATGACCCCAAGCATACTTCCAAAGTTGTGGCAAATTGGCTTAAGGACAACAAAGTCAAGGTATTGGAGTGGCCATCTCAAAGCCCTGACCTCAATCCTATAGAAAATGTGTGGGCAGAACTGAAAAAGCGTGTGCGAGCAAGGAGGCCTACAAACCTGACTCAGTTACACCAGCTCTGTCAGGAGGAATTGGCCAAAATTCACCCAACTTATTCTGAGAAGCTTGTGGAAGGCTACCCGAAACATGTGACCCAAGTTAAACAGTTTAAAGGCAATGCTACCAAATACTAATTGAGTTTATGTAAACTTCTGACCCACTGGGAATGTGATGAAATAAATAAAAGCTGAAATAAATCATTCTCTCTACTATTATTCTGACATTTCACATTCTTAAAATAAAGTGGTGATCCTAACTATCCTAAAACAGGGAATTTTTACTAGGATTAAATGTCAGGAATTGTGAAAAACTGAGTTTAAATGTATTTGCCTAAGGTGTATGTAAACTTCCGACTTCAACTGTAACACTGCAGCTGGGGAAAGAGGTAAGGCAAGGTAATACTTCAAGGTAGCAAAAAGAAGGAAGTGTGTACTCATCGATTTCAGTGGAAAAAAAGTCTCTCTATTACATTTATTCCACTCTTCGCCGTGATCCATCTTAAAAAGGTGGATCTACAGTATTCATCAAGGTACTGACTAGAGGCACCATCCAGAATCCGACCCTGAAAACCTTATTAGCAAAAGCCTCTGTGTCCCTGACCACCAGTGGTAAATGGAATGCTCAAAGGTGCTTACATGGTGTCCATTCTAAAAATTGGCCCAACTCTCTAAATATATGGCTCTGGTGGAGAATAAACTCAAGTAAACGCAGTTTACCCACATTTATTTTTGCCACTACATCACTGCTGACCACTACTAGCTAGAGGAAATGTACTGTAGCACTGTAGTGTTAGTTAAACATTCTGCTCGAGTGTCTCTAACAGAACCTCTGTTCTCTCAGCAGTAGGCTTGGGCAGTATACCGTATATACCATATACCGGGGTGTTTGGAAATAGCAACTGGATGGTTTTCCAATACCGTCAATAACGTTCAAACTATTTCTTTTAAGTTTTTCAATACATTTTAATATTTGTAGCTACTTTTTAAGTAAATACCTGCAGTCAACTTGTGCAATGCGTTAGGAGATAAAGCAGATTGCGTTATTACTTTATTTTACATTATGAAGCTTCCCCAGCACAGTTGAGCCAGTCATGTGTTTGTTTGTAAATAGCACAATGGGAGAAATCGGGAGCAGGTGAGTCCAGCTGTGTATTATTGACAGGGGTCACGTTTTATATTGAAAGTTAACAGTGTTTTTTTTGCTTCAATAGAGTGATCAGAGACATGCAACTATAATTTTCCTTCACAGAAAATACACTCAGTAGAAGTATAAATGCAACATGTAAAGTGATGGTCCCATGTTTTATGAGCTGAAATAAAAGATCCCAGACATTTTCCATTAGCACAAAAGGCTTATTTCTTTCAAATGTTGTGCACAAATTTGTTTACATCCCTGTTAGTGAGCATTTCTCCTTTGCCAAGATAATCCATCCACCTGAGAGATGTGGCATATCAAGAAGCTGATTAAACAGCATGATCATTACACAGGTGCAGTTTTGTCACACAACACAATACCACAGATGTCTCAAGTTTTGGGGGAGCGTACAATTGGCATGCTGACTGCAGGAATGTCTACCAGAGCTGTTGCCAGAGAATGTAATGTTAATTTCTCTACCATGAGTTGCCTCCAATGTCGTTTTTGAGAATTTCGCAGTACGTCCAACCGGCCTCACAACCGCAGACCATGTATATATGGTGTCGTGGGGGCGAACGGTTTGCTGATGTCAACGTTGTGAACAGAGTGCCCCATTGTGGCGGTGGGGTTATGGTATTGGCAGGCATAAGCTACGGACAACGAACACAATTGCATTTTATCAATGGCAATTTGAATGGACAGAGGTACTGTGACGAGATCCTGAGGCCCATTGTCATGAAAATGCATGGCCCCATTTCGCAAGGATCTGTACACAATTCATGGAAGCTGAAAATGTCCCAGTTCTTCCATGGCCTGCATACTCACCAGACATGTTACCCATTGGGCATGTTTGGGATGCTCTGGATTGACGTGTACGACAGCATGTTCCAGTTCCCGCCAATATCCAGCAACTTCGCACAGCCATTGACGAGGAGTGGGAGAACATTCCACAGGCCATAATCAACAGCCTAATCAACTCTATGTGAAGAAGATGTGTCTCGCTGCATGAGGCAAATGGTGGTCACACCAGATACAGACTGGTTTTCTGATCCACGACACTACCCATTTTTTTAAAGGTATCTGTGACCAACAGATGCATATCTATATTCCCAGTCATGTGAAATCCATAAATTAGGGCCTAATGAATTTCTTTCAATTGACTGATTTCCTTATATAAACTGTAACTCAGTCAAATCTTTGAAATTGTTGCATGTTGAGTTTATATTTTTGTTCAGTATACATTAGTGCAACACATTCGGCATAAAATAGCTTCATTTTCATCGGATCACAACAGAAGTGCAACGCTATTTGGCTGGCAGCCACACAAGTAAATGAGCAATGAAAAAGCAAAAACGATGCATAGCCATCATATTTCTAATGTTTAGGCCTATCATAGAAAGAATGTAGTCAGCCACATTTCCTAATGTTTTGCTTAAAGTTAATCTTGCATTTTATCTGAGAAAAATAGGCTGGCTACAATGCCTTGCAAAAGTATTCATCACGCTTAGCGTTTTTCCTATTTTGTTGCATTACAACCTGTAATTTAAATGGATTTTTATTTGGATGTCATGTAATGGACATAAACAAAATAGTCCAACTTGGTGAAGTGAAATGAAGAAAATAACTTGTTTCAAAAAATTCTAAAAAATAAATTACGGAAAAGTGGTGCATGCACATGTATTCACCCCCTTTGCTATGAAGCCCCTAAATAAGATCTGGTGCAACCAATTACCTTCAGAAGTCACATAATTAGTTCAATAAAGTCCACCTGTGTGCAATCTAAGCATCATATGATCTCAGTATATATGCACCTGTTCTGAAAGGCCCCAGAGTCTGCAACACCACTAAGCAAGGGGCACCACAAAGCAAGCGGCACCATGAAGACCAAGGAGCTCTCCAAACAGCTCGGGGGCAAAGTTGTGGAGAAGTACAGATCAGGGTTGGGTTATAAAAAAATATCAGAAACTTTGAACATCCCACGGAGCACCATTAAATCCATTGTTTAAAAAATGGAAAGAATATGGCTCTACAACAAACCTGCCAAGAGAGGGCTGCCCACCAAAACTCACGGACCAGGCAAGGAGGGCATTAATCAGAGAGGCAACAAAGAGACCAAAGATAACCCTGAAGGAGCTGCAAAGCTCCACAGCGGAGATTGGAGTATCTGTCCATAGGACCACTTTAAGCCGTACATTCCACAGAGCTGGGCTTTACGGAAGAGTGGCCAGAAAAAAGCCATTGCTTCAACAAAAAAATAAGCAAAAGTTTGGTGTTCGCCAAAAAGCATGTGGGAGACTCCCGAAACATATGGAAGAAGGTACTCTGGTCAGATGGGACTAAAATTGAGCTTTTTGGCCATCAAGGAAAACGCTATGTCTGGCCAACCCAACACCTCTCATCACCCCGAGAACACCATCCCCACAGTGAAGCATGGTGGTGGCACTATCATGCTGCGGGGATGTTTTTCATTGGCAGGGACTGGGAAACTGGTCAGAATTGAAGGAATGATGGATGGCACTAAATACAGGGAAATTCTTGAGGGAAACCTGTTTCAGTCTTCCATAGATTTGAGACTAGGACAGAGGTTCACCTTCCAGCAGGACAATGACCCTAAGCATACTGCTAAAGCAACACTCGAGTGGTTTAAGGGGAAACATTTAAATGCTTGGAATGGCCTAGTCAGAGCCCAGACCTCAATCCAATTGAGAATCTGTGGTGTGACTTAAAGATTGCTGTACACCAGTGGAACCCATCCAACTTGAAGGAGCTGGAGCAGTTTTGCCTTGAAGAATGGGCAAAAATCCCAGTGGCTAGATGCGCCAAGCTTATAGAGACATACCCCAAGAGACTTGCAGCTGTAATATTTTGTATCTTCAAAGTGGTAGGCATGTGGTTTAAATCAAATGATACAAACCCCCCCAAAAAAATGTTTAATTCCATGTTGTAAGGCAACAAAATAGGAAAAATGCCAAGGGGGGTGAATACTTTCGCAAGCCACTGTATGCGTTAACACGACCCCTAGTTTAACTTGATATCTAAGTAAGTGACTGAATTAATAAGGTGACGGGGCATCATATTGTGTTAGCTTTCTTCCATGTTTGAGAAGGCAAAGCCCTTTGGATGAGTTATTTGTACAGCTGCCACTGCTATCTTCATTTCCTTGCGTTTGTTCTCCCCTCTGTTCTCGGCCCGTATGATACAGCCGGTATGATGCATTCTGCATCATATAATGTAAAACACAGCATCATATGATGCTAAATGCATCATATCGACTGTATTTCTGTATTTTGAAAGTTACATATCTTGAAAACTTGATTGCTGACATGCACAATATTTTGGGATTATATCAACAGTGGACAAACAAATACCAAAATATAGTTTTGGGGTGGAATTTTCCTTTTTACGTAAATGACCAATGAGAATGTGAATGTGCCATACCAAATCCCCCTCAATCCACCGCAAAGGGACTACCGGCAGTAACTAGCCAGCTGGCCAAAACTGGCATATTTACAGAAAGGTTGATTAATGTGCATTGTCCATGTCAAATATGTACATCTGATAAATTACAATTGAGTTAAATGAATTCCCCATCCCTGGTCCCTGTCCTCTTACCGTTGGAGTATGGTGCCAGGGGCAGGTTGGCAGTGCCAGCCTCTAGCCGGCTGACTGTCAGATCAGCCTCATATCCTCCTCTCTTGTCCAGCATACAGGTGTACACAGTGGAACCTAAATACATTAATGATACATAAATAAACGTTATTGATCCCCAGAGGGGAAATAGTGTACACTGTGGAGCCTGCAAAACAAGGATCCAGCTGTCAATCAAACCAGCACGAGAGGACACATACATATGAGGGAGGGGTGATGAGTCGTCATGTCCATTTTCGGACAAATGTTTCTCTAAAAAGGGCTATATACTGTACATTTGATTGATTGATTAGTAGGATCTGACCATGTCACCTGACCTATAAGACCGATGCCTGGACAAGAGTATTAGACACCATGTTAGAAGCTCAGTGTTCAACCCCATAGTGCCTTCCAAGCTCGTCACCAAGCTCGGGCCCTGGGACTGAACACCTCCCGCTGCAACTGGATTCTGGACTTCCTGACAGGCCGACCCCAGATGGTGAGGGTAGGCAATAACCCCTCTGTCACGCTGACCCTCAACAGGGGGGCCCCTCAGGGGTGTGTGCTCAGCCCCCTCCTGTACTCCCCGTTTACCCACGACTGTGTAGCCACGCACGACTCCATCATCAAGTTTGCTGACGACACAACGGTGGTAGGCCTGATCACCAACGGCGATGAGACAGCCTACAGGGAGGAAGTCAGTGACCTGGCAGTGTGGTGTCAGGACAACAACCTCTCCTCCCACACACCCCCTCACACCTATGCTGATTAGATGTATTACTACCATTACGCTGCTGTTCATTGATTATTGATTGCCTTTACCATTAGTATTTATATATTTATCCTGCTACTGGTCACTATGTACACCCCATAGCCAGTTTATTAGGTAAACCACCCCATTCATGAAAATGGTTGGCTCCTACAGACAGTGAGTCACGTGGCCATGGCTTGCTATATAAAGCAGGCAGACAGTCATCGAGGCATTCAGTTACTGTTCGACTGAACGTTAGAATGGGAAGACGAGTGACCTAAGCGACTTTGAGCGCGGTATGATTGTCGGTGCCAGTCGCGCCAGTTCCAGTATCTCAGAAGCGTCCGGCCTCATGGGCTTTTCACGCACGATAGTGTATAGGGTTTACCGAGAATGGTGCGACAAAAAAAAAAATCCAGTCAGCGGCAGTCCTGTGGGCGAAAACAGCTCTTTGATGAGAGAGGTCGAAGGAGAATGGCAAGAATCGTACAAGCTAACCGGCGGGTCACAAACAAGCAAATAACGGCGCTGTACAACAGCAGTGTGCAGAACGGCATCTCGGAACGCTCGAAACGCTCGGAACGCTCGGAACGCTCGGAACGCTCAGAACGCACAACTCGTCGATCCTTTTCACGGACGGGCTATTGCAGCAGACGACCACATCAGGTTCCACTCCTATCAGCTAAAAACAAGAAGAAGCAGCTCCAGTGGGCACGCGATCACCAACACTGGACAATTGAAGAGTGGAAAACATCGCCTGGTCCGACGAATCCCGCTTCCTGTTGCGTCGTGCTGATGGCAGAGTCAGGATTTGGCATAAGCAGCATGAGTCCATGCAATGTTTTTTGGTACAGGCTGGTGGCGGTGGTGTAATGGTGTGGGGAATGTTTTCCTGGCACACGTTAGGTCCTTTGATACCAGTTGAGCAACGTTTCCATGCCCCGACACGGTACTAGATGGGTGTACCTAATAAACTGGCCATTGGTGTATATATCACTACTAGTATATTACCATAGTATTTATATATTTCTGCTACCAGTCATTTTCAGCCCTGTTTACACTGCTGTTTATTATTATTATGACTATTGTTATTATTTTCCTGCTACCAGTCACTTTCTCTGCCTACATGTACATATCTACCTCAACTACTCCTGTATCCCTGCCTACATGTACATATCTACCTCAACTACTCCTGTATCCCTGCCTACATGTACATATCTACCTCAACTACTCCTGTATCCCTGCCTACATGTACATATCTACCTCAACTACTCCTGTATCCCTGCCTACATGTACATATCTACCTCAATTACTCCTGTATCCCTGCCTACATGTACATATCTACCTCAACTACTCCTGTATCCCTGCCTACATGTACATATCTACCTCAACTACTCCTGTATCCCTGCCTACATGTACATATCTACCTCAACTACTCCTGTATCCCTGCCTGCATGTACATATCTACCTCAACTACTCCTGTATCCCTGCCTACATGTACATACAGTGGGGAGAACAAGTATTTGATACACTGCCGATTTTGCAGGTTTTCCTACTTACAAAGCATATAGAGGTCTGTAATTTTTATCATAGGTACACTTCAACTGTGAGAAATGGAATCTAAAACAAAAATCCAGAAAATCACAATGTATGATTTTTAAGTAATTAATTTGTGTTTTATTGCATGACATAAGTATTTGATCACCTATCAACCAGTAAGAATTCCGGCTCTCACAGACCTGTTAGTTTTTCTTTAAGAAGTCCTCCTGTTCTCCACTCATTACCTGTATTAACTGCACCTGTTTGAACTCGTTACCTGTATAAAAGACACCTGTCCACACACTCAATCAAACAGACTCCAACCTCTCCACAATGGCCAAGACCAGAGAGCTGTGTAAGGACATCATGGATAAAATTGTAGACCTGCACAAGGCTGGGATGGGCTACAGGACAATAGGCAAGCAGCTTGGTGAGAAGGCAACAACTGTTGGCGCAATTATTAGAAAATGGAAGAAGTTCAAGATGACGGTCAATCACCCTCGGTCTGGGGCTCCATGCAAGATCTCACCTCGTGGGGCATCAATGATCATGAGGAAGGTGAGGGATCAGCCCAGAACTACACGGCAGGACCTGGTCAATGACCTGAAGAGAGCTGGGACCACAGTCTCAAAGAAAACCATTAGTAACACACTACGCCGTCATGGATTAAAATCCTGCAGCGCACGCAAGGTCCCCCTGCTCAAGCCAGCGCATGTCCAGGTCCGTCTGAAGTTTGCCAATGACCATCTGGATGATTCAGAGGAGGAATGGGAGAAGGTCATGTGGTCTGATGAGACAAAAAATTGAGCTTTTTGGTCTAAACTCCACTCGCCGTGGTTGGAGGAAGAAGAAGGATGAGTACAACCCCAAGAACACCATCCCAACAGTGAAGCATGGAGGTGGAAACATCATTCTTTGGGGATGCTTTTCTGCAAAGGGGACAAGACGACTGCACCGTATTGAGGGGAGGATGGATGGGGCCATGTATCGCGAGATCTTGGCCAACAACCTCCTTCCCTCAGTAAGAGCATTGTAGATGGGTCGTGGCTGGGTCTTCCAGCATGACAATGACCCGAAACACACAGCCAGGGCAACTAAGGAGTGGCTCCGTAAGAAGCATCTCAAGATCCTGGAGTGGCCTTGCCAGTCTCCAGACCTGAACCCAATAGAAAATCTTTGGAGGGAGCTGAAAGTCCGTATTGCCCAGCGACAGCCCCGAAACCTGAAGGATCTGGAGAAGGTCTGTATGGAGGAGTGGGCCAAAATCCCTGCTGCAGTGTGTGCAAACCTGGTCAAGACCTACAGGAAATGTATGATCTCTGTAATTGCAAACAAAGGTTTCTGTACCAAATATTAAGTTCTGCTTTTCTGATGTATCAAATACTTATGTCATGCAATAAAATGCAAATGAATTACTTAAAAATCATACAATGTTATTTTCTGGATTTTTGTTTTAGATTCCGTCTCTCACAGTTGAAGTGTACCTATGATAAACATTACAGACCTCTACATGCTTTGTAAGTAGGAAAACCTGCAAAATCGGCAGTGTATCAAATACTTGTTCTCCCCACTGTATCTACCTCAACTACTCCTGTATCCCTCCACATTGTACATTTGGTACTGGCACTGACCCTGTATATAGCTTACACTCTCCTATTTCACGTATAACTATGTTTTCTCGTCAGGTCATGTGGTCAGGAAAAGAAAGCACAGTGCCCTAGAGATGAAGATAAGTATCCCAGGGTTTAGACACAGGGTCATGGCTAGGCCATGTGGTGGTGTGGGTTTAGACACAGGGTCATGTGGTGGCAGGAGGTTTGCTAACACCACTCACTGTGACTAAGTGTGACCTAATCCACAATGTTCCAGTGTTTACATATAGCATGGCTCAGACGCTGTGTGTGGGGGCAGATGGACTCTACCTCAAAAGTCATCTGTAATTTACACTCTCCTCTCCTCTCCTCTCCTCTCCTCTCCTCTCCTCTCCACTCCTGCCGCATTAGGCACTGTGGGCACTGTTGGGCTGCATTATTCAGGGTCCAGCGGGCCTTGTCACAGCAGTATGTGTGTGCCTAAGTGTGTGTGTGTGTGTGTGTGTGTGTGCACATGTAAGTGTGTGTGTGTATGTGTGTTTGTGTGCTTGTGTGTTTGTGTGTGTTTGTGTGTGTACATGTTTGTGTATGCAAACATTCTGCAGTACTCATGCACAAAGACTCACCTGCAGCTTTGCTGACATCTGCAGAGAATAGCCAATCAGCAGCCTTCTTAGCATCTGGCCCGGCGAGGTAAAACTTCCCAAAGTAGGACATGTCAAACACAGACACTCCATGTCTGCATTCTTGATCTGAAACACACACACTTTCAGAATGCTCCTCTGACAGATAAATAAATACATGTACAGGATTATTGCCCTTTTTTACAGCAAAAATTGTCACAAGGTGCTTTTTATCTCAAATCAAATCATTTCTGGGTAACAATTGAGTACCTTACTGTGATTGTTTTCAATTAAAATTGTCAAAAAGAAACTAAAACAGCTTCTTAGCAAAGAGCAATTTTGCTAGGACTGTCTGGGAGTGGTCTGAGTGGGGAGGGGAAAACTGAAAACTAGCTTTTATTGGCAGAGAGGTTTGGAACTCTCTTACTTATTGGTCTACTAACAAATGTACTGCCTGGTGATGTCACCATGGAAGGCCAAAACTCCATCCCACCAAACAGCTCTTACACTAAAAGGGCATTATCATAATTTTCACAGTATCATTCCAAACTCATAGTGTGGAAATATACATAAAACACAGGAAAATCCAGTTTTTTACCACAGTGGGCCTTTATCAGTAATCTGCTCCAAAAATCAAGTAGCAGCACAGTGGCAATGAAATACCCTGAAAGAAAGAAACCTTGAACGGAACCAGTTTCAAAGGGGGAGGCCCATCCTCTGGCTGTACCGGGTAAAAGTTAAGACTACAAACAGTTGCATACCACGTGGTGATTGGGAGGGTAGTCGAAGGTGTACTCCTTGCCAAGCAGCTCGTTGTATTTGTAGTTCTGGTTCTTACTGATATCATAGGCCCCATACCAATCATAGTCCAACACCTACAACCACAAAACACACACACATTGGGACAATGGAACCCTACATCTGAACCCCAGGAATCTCCTCACTGCACCAACCACCAAGGTTATTATAGTTTTGAGTTTTTATATTCGTTTTTATTTCTATTAATTTTAGGATTTTTATAAAAAATTCAGTTTAGTTTCAGTTCGTTTTCAGGTCAGATTTACTAGTTTTATTTAGTTTTAGTTTTATAAAAACGTTCTATTTACTTTTAATTTGAGTGTTAGGGACAGAAAGTAGTATGTGTGGGAGGAGCCATTTATGTGTTGTATCGTTTTTGTGTTTTGGGGGATGTCACTTCTTGCCACTGTGGGGCAGTAAAGCATAAGGTGATGGGTCAGGTCATAGGTTAGGTTTAAAGGTAGACGCAGCGAGATGACGTAGATGCACGAAGTGAACAGTGGTGGGTAAATTTCCTCAACAGCCAGGAGCCTTGACGCGCGAGGCTAAACCTCTCTGCTGTTTTGGTCCTGTAGTTATCACGTTGTAGCAGTGTGAAGGGCACCTGTGCACATGCGCAGATACTGCGTGACTACGTAAGAGCAAAGCTTGCATCGTGCTCATCTCAATGTACGCGATCAAGCGGATCACTTTTGTCAAGACAGTGACCATCGTTTGTCACACCTTTCAATGTGTGTTGCATTATAGGGATAAAACATTTCAACTGCATGAACTTTACAAAAATCATGTGATCAAAGGTCATAATGTTTTGACAGCAGTCGATTGCAAGTTTCTGCAGTTGCTCTTCACCAACTTAATCCTACAGCCATCATTAGGGTGGTTTTTGTTTGACCCACACAAACATGACCAAAGACATGACTGAAAAAGGAACCAATTTGCAGATATTTATGTGTACAGTGGAAATATACAAATGTGATATTTGATGCTCTCTCTCACTAATTGATTGTACAATGTACACACATAATACATAATGATTTCAGTTTGTGAATGTGTAATTTGGGGGTTAGATACATGCAGTGATGTAAAGTACTTAAGTAAAAATACTTGAAAGTACTACTTAAGTAGTTTTTTGGGGGTATCTGTACTTTACTTTACTATTTATATTTTTGACAACTTTATACTTTTACGTCACTACATTCCTATTGAAAATAATGTACTTTCTACTCCATACATTTTCCCTGACACCCAAAAGTACTTGTTACATTTTGAATGCTAAGCAGGACAGGAAAATTGTCTAATTCACACACTTATCAAGAGAACATCCCTGGTCATCCCTACTGCCTCTGATCTGGCGAACTCACTAAACACATGCTTAGTTTGTAAATTATGTCTGAGGGTTGGAGCGTGCCCCTGGCTATCCGTAAATTTAAAAAACAAGAAAATGGTGCCGTGTGGTTTGCTTAATATAAGGAATTTGAAATGATTTATACTTTTACTTTTACTTTTGATACTTAAGTATATTTTAGCAATTACATTTACTTTTGATACTTAAGTATATTTAAAACCAAATACTTTTAGACCTTTACTCAAGTAGGATTTTACTGGGTGACTTTCACTTTTACTTGAGTCATTTTCTATTAAGGTATCTTTACTTTTACTCAAGTATGACAATTGGGTACTTTTTCCACCCCTGGATACATGTTTATTTCGACATTATAAAGAAAACATTTTATAAACAGTGGCAACAATGCCATTTTGATCTGAGCCTTGCTGTTGGAAAACCACATTAGTGTCCGACCTTTGGCTGTCGCAGATGCACCTCCCCCGACTTCACTCCTCGACTTTTGGCTATCGCAGATGCACCTCCCCCGACTTCACTCCTCGACTTTTGGCTGTCGCAGATGCACCTCCCCCGACTTCACTCCTCAACTTTTGGCTGTCACAGATGCACCTCCCCCGACTTCACTCCTCGACTTTTGGCTGTCGCAGATGCACCTCCCCCGACTTCACTCCTCGACTTTTGCCTACAGTCGGTTGCTTTAGCCTTACCACTCAAACGTGCTCAATATAATAATATCTGTGGTGCTGCTAGTGGCAACGTCAATCTCAACTTGACCTGCCAGAGTCAGAAGATTGAAACCCCTATGAGAAAAAAAAGCTTGAAAACCCCATTCGATTTTTGCCTCTCAAAAAACTAAAACTCAACCTAATCCATTTATTTTTAATCTTTTATAAATTGTTTAACTTGGGTCAAACGTTTTGGGTAGCATTCCACAAGCTTCCCACAATAAGTTGGGTGAATTTTGGCCCATTCCTCCTGACAGAGGTGGTGTTACGGAGTCAGGTTTGTAGGCCTCCTTGCTCGCACACGCTTTTTCAGTTCTGCCCACACATTTTCTATAGGATTGAGGTCAGGGCTTTGTGATGGCCACTCCAATACCTTGACTTTGTTGTCCTTAAGCCATTTTGCCACAACTTTGGAAGACCATTTGGAAGACCCATTTGCGACCAAGCTTTAACTTCCTGACTGATGTCTTGAGATGTTGCTTCAATATATCCACATCATTTTCCTTCCTCATGATGCCATCTATTTTGTGAAGTGCACCAGTCCCTCCTGCTGCAAAGCACCCCCACAGCATGATGCTGCCACCCCGTGCTTCAGGGTTGGGATGGTGTTCTTCGGCTTGCAAGCCACCACCCTTTTTCCTCCAAACATAACGATGGTCATTATGGCCAAACAGTTCTATTTTTGTTTCATCAGACCAGAGGACATTTCTCCAAAAAGTATGATCTTTGTTCCCATATGCAGTTGCAAACCGTAGTCTGGCTTTTATATGGCGGTTTTGGAGCAGTGGCTTCTTCCTTGCTGAGCGGCCTTTCAGGTTATGTCGATATAGGACTCGTTTTACTGTGGATATAGATACATTTGTACCTGTTTCCTCCAGCATCTTCACAAGGTCCTTTGCTGTTGTTCTGGGATTGATTTGCAATTTTTGCACCAAAGTACATTCATCTCTAGGAGACAGAACACGTCTCTTTCCAGAGCGGTATGATGGCTGCGTGGTCCCATGGTGTTTATACTTGCGTACTATTATTTGTACAGATGAACGTGGTACCTTCAGCCGTTTGGAAATTGCTCCCAAGGATGAACCAGACTTGTGGAGGTCTACAATTCTTTTTCTGAGGTCTTGGCTGATTTCTTTAGATTTTCCCATGATGTCAAGCAAAGAGGCACTGAGTTTGAAGGTAGGCCTTGAAATACATCCACAGGTACACCTCCAATTGACTCAAATTATGTAAATTAGCCTATCAGAAGCTTCTAAAGCCATGACATCATTTTCTGGAATTTTCCAAGCTGTTTAAAGGCACATTCAACTTAGTGTATGTAAACTTCTGACCCACTGGAATTGTGATACAGTGAATTATAAATTAAATAATCTGTCTGTAAACAATTTGACTTGTGTCATTGTCCTAACCGACTTGCCAAAACTATAGTTTGTTAACAAGTAATTTGTGGAGTGGTTGAAAAACTCGTTTTAATGACTCCAACCTAAGTGTATGTAAACTTCCGACTTCAACTGTACATTTACACAGCTTCTGTTAGCATTACAGCACCTACGATACAGTTACACAGCTAGCATTAGCATCATTATATATTAATACAATGGTATCACCATCAACATGATCATAACTTGTATGGTACAGTTCCTATTAACATGAATAGCATAATGTCACCATCTGTGACACTCTGGCTCCATGGACTTTGATTATTGAGCCAGGGTTGTTCATTTTCATTGTTTGGGTGTATTTCTATGTTGGGGATTCTAGTTGTTAATTTCTATGTTGGGTGATTGTTCTTGATTAGTCATATGACTCCCAATCGGAGGTAACGAGTGTCAGCTGTCGGCTCGTTATCTCTGATTGGGAGCCATATTTAAACTGTGTGGTTTCTCCTTGGTTTGTGGGTTTTTGTTCCTTTTCAGTCAGTGTTACTGTTGGACTTCATTGAGTCGTCTTTTGTTTGGTTACGTTATTTCAATAAAGTCATGTTTCTTGGACACGCTGCGCTTTGGTCCGCTTCCTCTATTAACGACGACCGTGACAGAAAAACCCACCATCAAAGGACCAAGGAGCGTGTCAAGCGGCAACAGGACCCAGCTCCAAAGGCTTCCTGGACATGGGAGGAGATTTTGGACGGAAAGGGGTCCTGGACTTGGGAGGAGATCCTGGATGGGATGGATCGCCGTCCATGGAGCGAAACGGTGGAGAGACGACGGCGAGAGGAGCAACGGCGTCAGCAGGGCCATCATCGTTGGAAGGACGAGAGGCAACCCCAAAAAGTTTTTTGGGGGGGGCACATGGCTTGGACGACGGGGCTAACGGAGGCAGAGAAGGGGCGAATTCAAGAGGCAACCAGGTTACGGGGGTCACTGGCCAAAGTAGGGAAAGGAGATGTAGAGGCACGGCGTGAGAGACTGAGGTGTGTATCCAGTCCGGTCCGGCCCGTTCCAGTTCCCGGGGTAGAGCCAGTGGTGTGTGCCTCCAGTACGGTCCGGCCTGTTACGACCCCTCGCACCAAGGATACGGTGCGCTTCGCCAGCCCGGCCCGGCCTGTTCCGGCCACTCGCACCAGGGATACGGTGCGCTTCGCCAGCCCGGCCCGGCCTGTTCCGGCCACTCGCACCAGGGATACGGTGCGCTTCGCCAGCCCAGCCCGGCCTGTTCCGGCCACTCGCACCAGGGATACGGTGCGCTTCGCCAGCCCAGCCCGGCCTGTTCCGGCCACTCGCACCAGGGATACGGTGCGCTTCGCCAGCCCAGCCCGGCCTGTTCCGGCCACTCGCACCAGGGATACGGTGCGCTTCGCCAGCCCGGCCCGGCCTGTTCCGGCCACTCGCACCAGGGATACGGTGCGCGTCGCCAGCCCTTTCCCACCAGTGCCTACACCACGCCCCAAGCCTCCTGTGTGTCTCCCGAGTCCTGTGCGTCCTGTTGCTGCTCTCCGCACTAGGCTTAATGTGAGTCCCCAGGGTCCAGCATGCCCTGTTCCGGCTCTCCGCACTAGCCCTTATGTGCGTTCCCAGGGTCCAGCATGCCCTGTTGCTTCTCCCCGCACTAGCCCTGAGATGCGTGTCCTCAGCCCGGTACCTCCAGTTCCGGCACCACGCATCAGGCCTACGGTGCGTCCCCAGGGCCAAGCATGCCCTGTTGCTGCTTCCCGCACTAGCCCTGAGATGCGTGTCCTCAGCCCGGTACCTCCAGTTCCGGCACCACGCATCAGGCCTACGGTGCGTCCCCAGGGTCCAGCATGCCCTGTTGCTTCTCCCCGCACTAGCCCTGAGATGCGTGTACTCAGCCCGGTACCTCCTGTTCCGGCACCACGCACCAGGCCTACGATGCGCCTCAGACGGCCAGAGTCTGCCGTCTGCCCAACGGGGCCTGAACTGTCCGTCTGCCCAACGCCGTCTGAACTGCCCGTCTGCCCAACGGCGCCTGAACTGCCCGTCTGCCCAACGCCGTCTGAACTGTCCGTCTGCCAAGCGCCGCAGGAACTGCCCGTCTGTACTGAGCCTGCAAAGCCGCCCGTCTGCCATGAGCCTTCAGAGCCGTCCGCCAGACCGGAGCCGCTAGAGCTCTCCGCCAGACAGGAGCAGCCAGAGCCTTCCGCCAGACAGGATCAGCCAGAGCCTTCCGCCAGACAGGATCAGCCAGAGCCTTCCGCCAGACAGGATCAGCCAGAGCCTTCCGCCAGACAGGATCAGCCAGAGCCTTCCGCCAGACAGGATCAGCCAGAGCCTTCCGCCAGACAGGATCAGCCAGAGCCTTCTGCCAGACAGGATCAGCCCGAGCCTTCCGCCAGCCAGGATCCGCCAGAGCCGTCCAGCCAGGATCCGCCAGAGCCGTCCAGCCAGGATCCGCCAGAGCCAGCCAGCCAGCCAGGATCCGCCATTCAGTCCGGTGCTGCCCCTCAGGCCGGTGCTGCCCCTTAGTCAGGTACTGTCCCTTAGTCCGGTGCTGCCCCTTAGTCCGGTGCCGCCCCTTAATCCAGTGGGGTTTAATTGGGGGGTGGTCAGGTGGAGGGGGCTACGGAAGCGGATAGTGACTAAGGTGGGGTGGGGACCACGACCTGGGCCAGAGCCGCCACCATGGACAGACGCCCACCCAGACCCTCCCCTAGACTGTATGCTGGTGCGCCCGGAGTGCGCACCTTTAGGGGGGGGTACTGTGACACTCTGGCTCCATGGACTTTGATTATTGAGCCAGGGTTGTTCATTTTCATTGTTTGGGTGTATTTCTATGTTGGGGATTCTAGTTGTTCATTTCTATGTTGGGTGATTGTTCTTGATTAGTCATATGACTCCCAATCGGAGGTAACGAGTGTCAGCTGTCGGCTCGTTATCTCTGATTGGGAGCCATATTTAAACTGTGTGGTTTCTCCTTGGTTTGTGGGTTTTTGTTCCATGTTTCTGTCAGTGTTACAGAGGACTTCACTATCGTCATTTGTTGTTTTTCGTGGTTGCTTTATTAAATAAAGTCATCATGTTCACTCCACGCGCTGCGTATTGGTCCGCTTCTTCAGACGATCGTGACACCATCAACATTATCATCACACAATTATCATAATCATTACTTTACCTTGTATTCTTTAGTCACCGTTATTCAATGACTAATGGGCTCCAATATTAAAAGAATCTCGAAATGAGTCATTTCAACCTCTCACCTGTACCTACTGTATATTACAGTGGGGGAAAAAAGTATTTAGTCAGCCACCAATTGTGCAAGTTCTCCCACTTAAAAAGATGAGAGAGGCCTGTAATTTTCATCATAGGTACACGTCAACTATGACAGACAAAATGAGAATTTGTTTTCCAGAAAATCACATTGTAGGATATTTAATGAATTTATTTGCAAATTATGGTGGAAAATAAGTATTTGGTCAATAACAAAAGTTTCTCAATACTTTGTTATATACCCTTTGTTGGCAATGACACAGGTCAAACGTTTTCTGTAAGTCTTCACAAGGTTTTCACACTGTTGCTGGTATTTTGGCCCATTCCTCCATGCAGATCTCCTCTAGAGCAGTGATGTTTTGGGGCTGTCGCTGGGCAACACGGACTTTCAACTCCCTCCAAAGATTTTCTATGGGGTTGAGATCTGGAGACTGGCTAGGCCACTCCAGGACCTTGAAATGCTTCTTACGAAGCCACTCCTTCGTTGCCCAGGTGGTTTGTTTGGGATCATTGTCATGCTGAAAGACCCAGCCACGTTTCATCTTCAATGCCCTTGCTGATGGAAGGAGGTTTTCACTCAAAATCTCACGATACATGGCCCCATTCATTCTTTCCTTTACACGGATCAGTCGTCCTGGTCCCTTTGCAGAAAAACAGCCCCAAAGCATGATGTTTCCACCCCCATGCTTCACAGCAGGTATGGTGTTCTTTGGATGCAACTCATCATTCTTTGTCCTCCAAACACGACGAGTTGAGTTTTTACCAAAAAGTTCTATTTTGGTTTCATCTGACCATATGACATTCTCCCAATCCTCTTCTGGATCATCCAAAAGCAAACTTCAGACGGGCCTGGACATGTACTGGCTTAAGCAGGGGGACACGTCTGGCACTGCAGGATTTGTGTCCCTGGCAGCGTAGTGTGTTACTGATGGTAGGCTTTGTTACTTTGGTCCCAGCTCTCTGCAGGTCATTCACTAGGTCCCCCCGTGTGGTTCTGGGATTTTTGCTCACCGTTCTTGTGATCATTTTGACCCCACGGGGTGAGATCTTGTGTGGAGCCCCAGATCGAGGGAGATTATCAGTGGTCTTGTATGTCTTCCATTTCCTAATAATTGCTCCCACAGTTGATTTCTTCAAACCAAGCTGCTTACCTATTGCAGATTCAGTCTTTCTGTCTACAATTTTGTTTCTGGTGTCCTTTGACAGCTCTTTGGTCTTGGCCATAGTGGAGTTTGGAGTGTGACTGTTTGAGGTTGTGGACAGGTGTCTTTTATACTGATAACAAGTTCAAACAGGTGCAATTAATACAGGTAACGAGTGGAGGATAGAGGAGCCTCTTAAACAAGAAGTTACAGGTCTGTGAGAGCCAGAAATCTTGTTTGTAGGTGACCAAATACTTATTTTCCACCATAATTGGCAAATAAATTCATTAAAAATCCTACAATGTGATTTTCTGGAGAAAAAAAATCTCAATTTGTCTGTCATAGTTGACGTGTACCTATGATGGTAATTACAGGCCTCTCTCATCTTTTTAAGTGGGAGAACTTGCACAATTGGTGGCTGACTAAATACTTTTTTCCCCCACTGTAGTTGAGATAGTTGAGATAGTTGAGACAGTTCACAAATACGTGGGCAAATCTGTAATATATTAGCTGTTTTTATATTGTGTTTGCAGGCTCTTGGATAGGTTTATTCATTAGCCTACACAAATGTCTTCTCTTCACTGTCTGCTGCATTCCACAAATAGATGTAACTACCAGTAGCAATATAATGTCCGATGTTTGTCATGATCACAACCTGTTCCTCCTTCCCTCTCTCACACTCTTTCTATGTCTCTCTCTCTCTTTCCCTCCTTCTGTCTAAGTCTCAGAATAGTGTGCCATTCTTCTCAGGTATCTGGAACAGTTAGAACCCTGGTTGCTAGGCAATCCCCCTCATTCTGAGATTCTGAAGGGTCTCTCGGCCAGAAGAGAGGAGAGGGAAGGGAGAGGGAGAGGGAGAGGGAGAGGGAGAGGGATTGGAGGAAGGAGAGGAGGGGAGAGGGTTTGGAGGAGGGAGGGGAGGGGAGGGGAGAGGGATTGGAGGAGGGAGAGGAGGGGAGGTGAGGGGAGAGGAGAGGAGAGGAGAGGGAGAGGAGCCTAGAGCACTGGGCCAGTAACTGGAAGGTTTCTGGTTCGAATCCCCGACCCGACTAGGTGAAAAATCTGTGGATGTGCCCTTGAGCAAGGCACTTAACTCTAATTGCGCCTGTAAGTCGCTCTGGATAAGATAATCTGCTAAATGACTATAATGTAAAAAAGGAGAGGGGGGAGGACAAAGCCTGCGTCACGGGGCTGCTGTGTTCTCAACCAGAAAACATTGTTATTTTCCTGGTTTTATAATGGTAATAATGATGCCATATAATAATGATATACTTCCAAAAATAATAGCGTATGTTTTGATTGCTGTTGCCATGCCGATGGAGCCCTTCCATTAGTTAGAGTTGGGAGCTCAGCTAGCTGAGGACAGCATTGATTAAATCCAAAATTACCTTTATACTGCAGATGGATAAACAGTCAGTCATTTTCCGTGCTGTCCTGGCTCCATTGACATACACAGGAAGCATTACTCTGAAACAACATCAAAACACACTCTCAAAAGCAGCGTGTTTTGATGTTGTTTCAGAGTAATGCTTCCTGTGTATGTCAATGGAGCCAGGACAGCACGGAAAATGACAAAAAAGGAAACAAGAATACAATAAACAGTATTGATGTGTGTGTGTGTGTGTGTGTGGATGTGTGTGGATGTGTGTGGATGTGTGTGTTTGTTTCTGTGTATAGTAAGTATTCATAGTATGTGACTGTGAAGCTCAATCCATATGAGCATGACACACACACACACACTGTGGAGCAGCACCCTCGATCAGTCACACAGAGAAGCAAGGTGCTTGGGTTCTTTTGTTCTATTAGCCTCTCTAACCCCAACGTGTGATTGGCTAATTGACAGAGTAATGTGATGACAGAACAAACGGAAATCTAAAAGATACAGCTTCAGCTTTCAGATACACAGGTCCTTGCCATAACCCCACCGCCACAATGGGGCACTCTATTCACAATGTTGACATCAGCAAACCGCTCACCCACACGACACAATACACATGGTCTGCGGTTTTGAGGCCGGTTGGATGTACTGCCAAATTCTCTAAAATGCCGTTGGAGGCGGCTTATGGTAGAGAAATAAACATTCCATTCTCTGGCAACAGCTCTGGTGGACATCTCTGCAGTCAGCATGCCAATTGCACGCTCCCTCAAAATTTTAGACATATGTGGCATTGTGTTGTGTGACAAAACTGGCCTTTTATTGTCCCCAGCAGAAGGTGCACCTGTGTAATGATCATGCTGTTTAATCAGCTTATTAATATGCCACACCTGTAATGGATTATCTTGGCACAGTGTGTGTGTGTGTGTGTGTGTGTGTGTGTGTGTGTGTGTGTGTGTGTGTGTGTGTGTGTGTGTGTGTGTGTGTGTGTGGATGTGTGTGGATGTGTGTGTGTGGATGTTTGTGTTTGTTTCTGTGTATAGTAAGTATTCAGAGTTATGTGACTGTGAAGCTCAATCCATATGAGCAAGAAGCACACACACACACACACACACATCCACACACACACACACACACACACACATCCACACACACACACACACACATCCACACACACACACACACACACACTGTGGAGCAGCACCCTCGATGAGTCACACAGCACTCAGTCCAGAGAGGGAAGGAGAGAAGCAGCATTTCTTATTCTAAGACGGATAAAATATTGAGCTTAAGTGTCTCATTTAGGAGCCATTTTAGCAGGGATTGCACTGGTAATACATGATCAGCTACCATCTTTATTGCTAACTATCTTTAATTGAACAGGCCATTATAGAGTGGGAGGATCCGCTTACCAGATTAACCTAACCAGTGGAGAGAGGTGGAGAGGAGGAGAGTTTATGCTTTGGCCACAAATACGAGTATAGGACGAGTCAACAACATTATTTGGGTATGAGCTAACAGAATATTAATTAACTTCAGCAGTGCACCATCTCTTTATTAAACAGTAGTTTAGCAACAAGTCTACCCCCCACACACAAACACGTTAGAGTTTAAGGTGCTACCAGCCATTTTTGTAATTGTTTTATCAAGTGTCACTTCCTTCAGATGACATGGTGAGGGGTTTTGAATTCATAATTCCACCATTTGTTATTGATGTAGTGTAATTGTCTCAGAGGGCTGAGCTGTCCATTGAGGCATACTATGGGAAAACATGGCTGCGTAATTTATTGTATACAGCAGATGTCGGGTATTGGCTTGAGGGATCACTCACAAACACACACAGTAAAACTCAGAGACAACAGTGCACACACACACCAGGGATTCCATGAAGATTTTAATTTATTTGACATTTGAGAAATGGACCAGTCATCCATACTGCCTTCATATCATAGGCCTGCATTAGAATAGATTAATAGCCACACCACACCAAAGCTTAACAAAAGTTTCAAAACTTTATTAGGGTAATATCAAAAGGTCAGCCGTTGTTTATAGGGAAAATACCAACAGGTTATTACACTGAACAAAAATACAAATGCAACATGTAAAGTGTTAATCCCATGTTTTATGAGCTGAAATAAATAATATAATAATAATATGCCATTTAGCTGAAATAAAAGATCCCAGACATTTTCCATATGCACAAAAAGCAAAACATGAAACAAAACACATTTAGCATGTTTAAAGAACTGGTTTAGATTAATAAATAGGCCTACAATAATAACAATGATATACAATAATAATAATGATAAAACAAATGATTATAAATTCCAAAAAATAAAATAATAATCAAACATTGCATCCTACCTGAATAGTGAGTTGCACAGTAGCCTGCATTTGGCCTTGCCAGTGTTCTTCTCACCACTACCATATTAAAATGTCTCCATACGGAAGACATTCCCGTTGTAGGCTTTTCACTATAGTCATATGCTCTAACTTTCGTTTTACTTCAATGAAAAAGGTCTCCATCTTCGCAATCAAAAATAGCCCAAGGCTCCTTTCGCTCTCTCTCCTCAGCATCAGGCATATGCACCTAAGGCAGCGCGCAAGGAGTGAGAGAATGGTGCTGAAGAGTGAAATTGGGATGTATGATATGCTGGCTACAATTTCATTTATCGGCTTTTAATTAATTGTATTGGCCAAAAGCTGGCAATTACCGGCTAACGGAAGCCCCCCCCCCCCACCCACACACACAGGAACTCAAGGACCTGTGTATCTGAAAGCTGAAGCTGTATCTTTTAGATTTCCGTTTGTTCTGTCATCACATTACTCTGTCAATTAGCCAATCACACGTTGGGGTTAGAGAGGCTAATAGAACAAAAGAACCCAAGCACCTTGCGTCTCTCCTCCTCTCCTCCTCCTCCTCCTCCTCCTCCACCTCTCCTCTCCTTCTCCTCTCCTCTCCTCTCCTCTCCTCTCCTCTCCTCTCCTCTCCTCTCCTCTCCTCTCCTCTCCTCTCCTCTCCTCTCCTCTCCTCTCCTCTCCTCTCCTCTCCTCTCCTCTCCTCTCCTCTCCTCTCCTCTCCTCTCCTCTCATCCTCTCCCGGGGAATTGCTCTCCTTTATCTCTATCAGTTGAATTAAACCCAGACGACCATCTGTCTTACTACTGTTACAATCAGGCCTGTAGACAGAGGCTTTAGTATGAACTATTAGGGTTAGGAGGGAGAGAGAGGGAGAGAGAGGGAGAGAGAGAGAGAGATAGAGAGATAGAGAGAGAGAGAGAGAGAGAGAGAGAGAGAGAGAGAGAGAGAGAGAGAGAGAGAGAGTGATAGAGAGAGAGAGAGAGAGAGAGAGAGAGAGAGAGAGAGAGATAGAGTAGAAGGAAAGAGAGATGGATAAATAAAATAGAAGATAGGAAGACAGGAAGTAGATGAGAGATGAGATGACTACTGAGCAAGCCTAATAACTGAATTCAGAACCCAGAACATTGTGTGTGCTAGCAAACCAGATATACTCAATTTACTTATGGGTTGGAAGCAGCTCAATCTGAACACACACACACGCACACACGCACACACAGACTGCTCATACCTTGTGCAAAGGGTCAGTCCTCCTGTTGCGGCTGGCCAGGGGCTCATCCCAGGGGAGGACAGGGAGAGGATGACCCAACAGACACAGGATATTAGAATAGGAGGAGAAGCAGGAGGAGGAGGGGGAGGAAACGTGGCAGAGAGAGAGAGAGAGAGAGAGAGAGAGAGAGAGAGAGAGAGAGAGAGAGAGAGAGAGAGAGAGAGCTCTGGCATCTTCCCCAATATTTGGAACCAAGGACTGATCACCCAAATCCACAAAAGTGGAGACAAATTTGACCCCAATTACTACCGTGGGATATGCGTCAACAGCAACCTTGGGAAAATCCAGCAGACTAGTTCATTTCCTCAGTGAAAACAATGTACTGAGCAAATGTCAAATAGTTTTTTTTACCAAATTACCGACAGACCACGTATTCACCCTGCACACCCTAATAGACAAACAAACAAAACAAAACAAACGCAAAGTCTTCTCATGCTTTGTTTATTTCAAAAAATATTTTGACTCAATTTGGCATGAGGGTCTGCTATACAAATTGATGGAAAGTGGGGTTGATGAAAAAACATACGACATTATAAAATCCATGTACACAAACAAGTGTGCGGTTAAAATTGGCAAAAAACACACACATTTCTTTCCACAGGGCCGTGGTGTGAGACAGGGATGCAGTTTAAGCCCCACCCTCTTCAACATATATATCAACGAATTGGCGAGGGCACTAGAATAGTCTGCAGCACCCGGCCTCACCCTACTAGAATTTTGAAGTCAAATGTCTACTGTTTGCTGATGATCTGGTGCTTCTGTCACCAACCAAGGAGGGCCTACAGCAGCACCTAGATCTTCTGCACAAATTCTGTCAGACCTGGGCCCTGACAGTAAATCTCAGTAAGAGAAACATAATGATAATAATCCAAAAAAGGTCCAGTTGCCAGGACCACGAATACAAATTCCATCTAGACACCGTTGCCTTAGAGAACACAAAAAACTATACATACCTCAGTCTAAACATCAGCGCCACAGGTAACTTCCACAAAGCTGTGAACGATCTGAGAGACAAGGCAAGAAGGGCCTTCTATGCCATCAAAAGGAACATAACATTTAACATACCAATTAGGATCTGGCAAAAAATACTTGAATAAATTATAGAACCCATTGCCCTTTATGGTTGTGAGGTCTGGGGTCCGCTCACCAAGCAAGAATTCACAAAATGGGACAAACACCAAATTGAGACTCTGCATGCAGAATTCTGCAAAAATATCCTCTGTGTACAACGAAAAACACAAAATAATGCATGCAGAGCAGAATACCCACTAATTATCAAAATCCAGAAAAGAGCCGTTCAATTCTATAACCACTTAAAAGGAAGTGATTCCCAAATCTTCCGTAACAAAGCCATCACCTACAAAGAGATGAACTTGGAGAAGAGTCCCCTAAGTAAGCTGGTCCTGGGGCTCTGTTCACAAACACAAACAGACCCCACAGAGCCCCAGGACAACAAAAACAACACAATTAGACCCAACCAAATCAAGAGAAAACAAAAAGAGAATTACTTGACACATTGGAAAGAATTAACAAAAAAACAGAGCAAACTAGAATGCTATTTGGCTCTAAACAGAGAGTACACCGTGGCAGAATACCTGATCACTGTGACTGACCCAAACTTAAGGAAAGCTTTGACTATGTACAGACTCAGTGAGCATAGCCTTGCTATTGAGAAAGGCCGCCGTAGGCAGACCTGGCTCTCAAGAGAAGACAGGCTGTCACGACTTCGGCCGAGGCTTCCTCCCCTCCTTGTTCGGGCAGGCTTCGTCGTTCGTCGTCACTGGAGTACTAACCACTGCCACCCCAATCACAATCATCACAATTGTCTTGTCAATCACACACCCCTGGTTCTAATCCCCTAATTAGTCCGTGTATAAGGGTTCCCTCTGCCCCCTTATCCTTGTGGGTGATTGTGAATTGTGAACATTGTGTTGCCAGGGTAGATTTTCCCCCTGTGCCTATGTATTATTGGATTCCGTTACAGTGTAATTGCCAGGGATGTTTGTTTCCCTGTGCCTGTTTCGTTGATCGCTATTGGAGCGCATTTGTGTGTCAATGAAGAAATAATCTCTGTATTCAGTGATCCTGCGCCTGACTCCTTTCACCACACTCACCACAGAATCACCCACCCGTTATGGAGTCAGCGGGAGAAGAGCGCATGCCTGAAGTTGTGGCACGGGTGATTCTGCAAAAGTCGCGTGAATGTCAGGGTAGGTGTCTAGATGTTTCCGTTGGTGCAACCACGGTGGCAAGTCCAGACGGTACTTCCCCCGTGCGCATTCCCCCCGAATACTTTGATTTGGCGCACGCGTTTTCCAAGACACGTGCTACTAAATTACAACCTCATCGGGCGGGGGATTGCGCGATAGACCTTCGGGTAGACGCTGTACCTCCCAGGAGTCATGTGTACCCCCTGTTGCAGGCTGAAACAGAGGCTATGGAAACATACGTCTCCGAGTCCCTGGGCCAGGGGTACATATGTCCCTCCACTTCACCCGCTTCCTCGAGTTTCTTCTTTGTGAAGAAGAAAGACGGCGGTCTGCGCCCATGCATTGATTATCGATCACTGAACAAGGAGACGATTAGATTTAGTTATCCTCTCCCCCTCATTCCTTCAGTGATCGAGTCAATGCATGGGATGCGCTTCTTCACAAAGCTAGATCTCAGGAGTGCGTACAACCTGGTGCGTGTTCGGGAAGGGGATGAGTGGAAGACGGCATTCAGCACAACCACGGGGCATTATGAATACCTGGTGTTGCCCAACGGTTTGATGAATGCTCCATCCGTCTTCCAGTCCTTTGTGAACGAGGTGTTTCGGGACATGCTTGGTCGTGGTGTAGTGGTCTACATCGATGACATCCTGGTGTATTCCGCTACTCACGCCGAGCATGTGTCCCTGGTTCGCAAAGTGCTGGCCAGACTGTTGGAAAATGTTCTTTATGCCAAGGCAGAGAAGTGTATGTTTTTCCAGCAGTCCGTCTCCTTCCTCGGATACCGCATTACCACCTCAGTTGTGGAGATGGAGGGAGATCGCATTTCAGCCGTGCGTAATTGGCCGACTCCAACCACTTAAGGAAGTGCAGTGATTCCTTGGCTTTGCCAACTACTACCAAAGGTTTATCCGGGGCTTTGGCAAGGTCGCAGCTCCCATCACATCCCTGTTGAAGGTTGGGCCGTCCCGGCTCCGCTGGTCTGCTGAGGCGGATCTGGCCTTCAGGAGACTGCAGGGTCTGTTCACCTCAGCTCCGGTACTGGCCCACCCCGATCCATCACTACCATTCATAGTGGAGGTGGATGCATCCGAGGTAGGGATAGGCGCTGTCCTGTCCCAACGCTCGGGCACGCCACCCAAGCTCCACCCCTGTGCCTTCTTCTCGAAGAAGCTCAGCCCGGCGGAGCAGAACTACGACGTTGGTGATCGGGAGCTGTTGGCTGTTGTCTGAGCTTTGACCGTGTGGAGGCATTGGCTCGAAGGGGCGAAACACCCTTTCCTCGTCTGGACGGACCACCGTAACCTGGAGTACATCCGGGCAGCGAGGAGGCTGAATCCTCGCCAGGCCAGGTGGGCCCTATTCTACACCCGGTTTGATTTTACACTATCATACATTCCGGGTACAAAGAACGTGAAGACAGACGCACTGTCCCGGCTGTATGACACAGAGGAGAGGCCCAGAGACAACACCCCCATACTCCCGGCCTCATGCATTGTGGCGCCGGTAGTATGGGCAATGGACGCGGATATAGAGCGGGCATTACGCACAGATCCATCTCTACCGCAGTGTCCAGCTGGGCTGCGGTACGTGCCTGGTCTTATCCGTGATCGTCTGATCTTCTGGGCACACACGTCACCCTCCTCTGGTCACCCAGGTATCGGTCGTACAGTGCGCTGCTTGAGCGGAAAGTACTGGTGGCCTACCATGGCTAAGGACGTGAGGGTGTATGTCTCCTCCTGCTCGGTGTGCGTCCAGAGTAAGGCACCTAGGCATCTCCCAGCAGGTAAGCTACAACCGTTACCAGTTCCACAACGACCATGGTCTTCCCCTCTCCCAAGGTAACACCACCATCCTGGTCGTTGTGGACTGCTTCTCCAAGTCCTGCCGCCTCCTTCCTCTGCCCGGTTTCCCCACGGC
This sequence comes from Coregonus lavaretus, assembly GCF_964263955.1. Classification (NCBI taxonomy): domain Eukaryota; kingdom Metazoa; phylum Chordata; class Actinopteri; order Salmoniformes; family Salmonidae; genus Coregonus; species Coregonus lavaretus. The sequence continues at coordinate 3,363 of NW_028165945.1, read as the reverse complement.
CCTGTAGATCGCGGAGGCCCTGTTCACTCACGTCTTCCGGCACTACAGGATGCCAGAGGATATAGTGTCCGACCGAGGTCCCCAGTTCACGTCCAAGGTTTGGAAGGCGTTCATGGAACGTCTGGGGGTCTCGGTAAGCCTGATCTCTGGGTTCCACCCCGAGTCAAATGGGCAGGTGGAACGAGTAAATCAGGATGTGGGTAGGTTCCTGCAGTCCTACTGCCAGGACCGGCTGGGGGAGTGGTCGGTGTTCTTGCCATGGGCAGGACATGCCCAGAACTCTCTCCGCCACTCCTCTACTAACCTAACACCATTCCAATGTTCTGTCACCGTGACCCTGTCACGACTTCGGCCGAGGCTGCCTCCCCTCCTTGTTCGGGCAGGCTTCGGCGTTCGTTGTCACCGTAGTACTAACCACTGCCGCCCCAATCATCATCACAATTGTCTTGTCAATCACACACACCTGGTTCTAATCTCCTAATTAGTCTGTGCATAAGTGTTCCCTCTGTCCCCTTGTGGGTGATTGTGAATTGTGAGAGTATGTAGCTCGGTGGAGCTACTCATAACATTGTGTTGCCAGGGTAGATTTTCCCCCTGTGCCTATGTATTATTGGATTCCGTTACAGTTTAATTGCCAGGGATTTGTTTCCCCTGTGCCTGTTTCGTTGATCACTATTAGAGCACATTTGTGTGTCAACGAAGGAATAAACTCTGTATTCTGTGAGTACCCTCCTGCGCCTGACTCTTTCACCACACTCACCACACAGGCTATGTGCACACTGCCCACAAAATGAGGTAGAAACTGAGCTGCACTTCCTAACCTCCTGCCAAATGTATGACCATATTAGAGACACATATTTCCCTCAGATTACAGAGATCCACAAAGAATTTGAAAACAAACCCAATTTTGATAAACTCCCTTATCTACTGGGTGAAAAACCACAGTGTGCCATCACAGCAGCAAGATTTGTGACCTGTTGCCACAAGAAAAGGGCAACCAGTGAAGAACAAACACCATTGTAAATGCAACCCATATTTATGTTTATTTATTTTCCCATTTGTACTTTAACTATTTGCACATTGTTACAACACTGTATATATACATAATATGACATTTGAAATGTCATTATTCTTTTGGAACTTCTGAGTGTAATATTTATTGTTTATTTCATTTTTATTTACTATCTACTTCACTTGCTTTGGCAATGTTAACATATGTTTCCCATGCCAATAAAGCCCTTAAATTGAAATTGAATAGAGAGAGACAGAGAGAGAGAGAGAGAGAGAGAGAGAGAGAGAGAGAGTGGCTGGCCTGGCTAGCTGTGTCTCTAAAGGACATTTTGCTCATTAGCAGACAGATAAGACAGACAGACACTCAGAGGGGCACTCATTAAAATGGGCCCAGCAACACAGCCTTGCTAATTAACTACAAGGGTGTCCCACCATCATCCAGATCCAAACTGGGCCAGAGGAGAGAGGGGTTGGGGGTGGAGGATACTGGTCTCTCTTAAGTTTCTGGACAACCCAGACCTATGGCACAGCAAAGTGCTTCTTTGACTAACTCCTAAAACAGCTGGAAATGTATGGGTTGGGTAAAGTAACAGTTTCTGGGCAGGTTAGGGGTTAGAGAGGGAGGGGGGTGGGAGGGAGGCTGTTTTCTGTTCTCCTTTTAAAGGAGCCTCTGAATCACTGGCGGTATTTCTGTAAATGTCAGAGGAGATGAGGGGGAGAGAGAGAGAGAGAGAGAGAGAGAGAGAGAGAGAGAGAGAGAGAGAGAGAGAGAGAGAGAGAGAGAGAGAGAGAGAGAGAGAGAGAGAGAGAGAGAGAGAGAGAGAGAGAGAGAGAGAGAGAGAGAGAGAGAGAGAGAGAGAGAGAGAGAGAGAGAGAGAGAGAGAGAGAGAGAGAGAGAGAGAGAGAGAGAGAGAGAGAGAGAGAGAGAGAGAGAGAGAGAGAGAGAGAGAGAACTGTCTGGATGTTCACCTCACAGGGTAAGTCTGTTCAGCCAAGAGTGACACCCCCAGTAGGTGTCTCTGAGTTGGGGAGGAGAGGGGAGACGAGGGGGAGAGATCACACCTGGAGCGGGGGACACCGAAGCATTCTGGAGAGTATCCTGGGAGAGCTCCATCATTTCTCCCCCTCCTCCTCTATCACTCCTCCCTCTCCCCATCTTCTATCCCTCCTCCCTCTCCCCCTCCTCTATCCCTCCTCCCCTCCTCTATCCCTCCTCCCTCTCCCCCTTCTCTATCCCTCCTCCCTCTCCCCCTCCTCTATCACTCCTCCCTCTCCCCCTCCCCCTTCTCTATCCCTCCCCCCTCCCCCTCCCCCTCATCTATCCCTCCTCCCTCTCCCCCTCCTCTATCCCTCCTCCCTATCCCCCTCCCCCTTCTCTATACCTCCCCCCTCCCCCTCCTCTATCCCTCCTCCCTCTCCCCCTCCTCTATCCCTCCTCCCTATCCCCCTCCCCTTCTCTATCCCCCCCCCTCCTCTATCCCTCCTCCATCTCCCCCTCCTCTATCCCTCCTCCCTATCCCCCTCCCCCTTCTCTATCCCTCCCCCCTCTCCCCCTCCTCTATCCCTCCTCCCTCTCCCCCTCCTCTATCCCTCCTCCCTCCTCCCCATCCCTCCTCCCTCTCCCCCTCCTCTATCCCTCCTCCCTCTCCCCCTCCTCTATCCCTCCTCCCTCTCCCCCTCCTCTATTCCTCCTCCCTCTCCCTCTCCTCTATCTTTCCTCCCTCTCCCTCTCCTCCTCCTCTATCCCTCCTCCCTCTCCCACTCCTCCCTCTCCCCCACCTCTATCCCTCCTCCCTCTCCTCTATCCCTCCTCCCTCTCCCCCTCCTCTATCCCTCCTCCCTCTCCCCCTTCTCTATCCCTCCTCCCTCTCCCCTCCTCTATCCCTCCTCCCTCTCCCCCTCCTCTATCCCTCCTCCCTCTCCCCTCCTCTATCCCTCCTCCCTCTCCCCGTCCTCTATCCCTCCTCCCCATCCCTCTATCCCTCCTTCATCTCTCCATCCCTCTATCCCCCGTCCCTCCGTCCCACCACTCAGGCAGGCCCAGCCCTGAGCGACAGCAGCGGAGGATGAGTGATGTGATGAAAGATGAGAGGAGAGGAGGCGCCAGCAGGGAAGGAAGATGCAGGCTGTGTTGCCGCATATTGATGCGTTCCTCGAAACCATCCCACAAACATTGGCTACACACACAATGTAACACATACGTCAAACACCCACACAACACACACACACACGTCTCACATACACACTTGCATACACACACACACAAAAACATCCACCCACCCACAAACAGCGACCCACCCACCCACACAAGGTGGTATATAAACTGATATACACTCAGAGACAGACAAAGCA